>NW_019154093.1:25201692-25249635 GCF_002288905.1 Enhydra lutris kenyoni | reverse complement strand
GTGTGTGTGTGTGTGTGTGTGTGTGTGTGTGTGTGTGTGTGTGTGTGTGTTTCTGCGTGTGCGCACTCGCACACGTGTCTACTAGAAGGAAAACAGGCTTTGCAGCCAAATAAATCTGCTCACAGATCCTCTCAGTGCAAGCCAGGGCTGTGGTATCTTGAGCATGTTTCATTTTTCTGAATTTGTATTTCCTCATCTAAAACAATGGGGTCAGTAATCCTTCCCTTACAGGGTTGTTGTGGACATCAAGACAGTGTTTTGTAAGCAATCACAGAGCAGTGTCTTAAGCACCTGCCCTCTGTATGAGTTCCATCTGTAATCCCCTTCACCTGTATTAGCATCTCCAGTCTCCACTTCGGAGTGGAGGAAAACAGCGTTCAGAGGCACTGAGCAATTCGTTCTAGTGACAGTGCCGACGCCCAACTGGATTCTTTTTACTAAGTTTACACTGTGGCTCTGGAAGTGCCGTTTGTATTTTGTGAATCTTAGTCAAGCCTTAAACTCTCCCCCAGCAGCAGGGTTTCCTTATTGTCAGCACTTTTTCCACACACACCCCTTTTTTAAAAAAGCGAAACCTTTGTTTAGCTGGGCAACTTGTGAAAGAAGGGGGCGTTCCACCAAGCGATTTAAGCATGACCTGGTTCTCTCTGTCCAGGTGTTCTTTGGCTTCCATAGGATGTAGACCAGGAAATTATTTCTAGGTGTTTATGTGAGGGAAGGGGAAATGCTGCTGAGAGGGAAACTTTTGGGTGATCCAACAACATCTGAAATACCAAAAACTGTCCTTTCAGAAGAAAGCTATCAACTCTTTTCGACATTTTTGGGGAGTCTTTCTTTGAAGCTTTAGCCAAATATGCGATCAGTGTGGAAGATCAGGAAAGCAAATGAACTTTTATCGAAAGCTCCTTACGTTCCTCTGTCTTCTCGATGTATTGCTTCTCACTTCCCTGGAGTCACCATGGATAGTAGGCACTCTTAGATCCACTGGCCACATAAGGATGCTCAGAAGAGTAAAACTGAAATTACACAATGATCAGGCATCAAAGCCAGGATTCAAACTTTAGTTTCTTTGGTCCTGAAGCAAAGGCTCTTTCTTCTACTTTTCTCTGCTTCCCTGTTGCTACCTCTACACTCCTCTCTGTAAGAAGCCCTCCCAGCCCCCGTCCTTTGTCATGTCCAGCCCCAGGTAGACCCTGGGAATATTGCATATCTGCAATTTCAGAAGAGAAAGGACTTTAGCCTTGAGACTATATGAGACCTCAAAGTTGTGCAGCAGCAAATGGGGGAGCATAGCTTTTGGAAGGCACTCTTTGTGAAAAGGACACCTGCTGGATGTTTCCATTTTTGGATGTGGACTCAGAATTTAGAAACGGGCTATATCTTTTTCTTTTCCTTTCCCTTTCCTCTCTCCCTCCCTTCCTTTCTCCCTTCCTTCCTCCCTCCCTCCCTTCCTTCCCTCCTTCCTTCCTTCCCTCCCTCCCTTTTTGGCAGGGTATGTTGGCTTGAGGGAGGAGAAGGAATGGAGAAACTGGGAAGGGGAGCTCCTTTCAGTTCATCAAATTCAAAGTGAGTATTATGGATTTAAGTAACCCATGTGCAAATCCCATTATTTAGTAGCTTTACTCGGATCCGGGCTGCTATGAGTGAAAGATACCCTACTGGTCCTGTCCTGCCTGGTTTTTAAACAAAATTTTTTAATAAGAATTTTTTTTTTTTTTTTACACAAATTCTTGAACTATAGTTTGAGATAAATAAAAACAAGCTACCAACCACTTGGTTGAAATGCCATCCCTGGGCTTCTTCTGTGGTGGTGGAAAGTTCATAGATTTTGGAGTTTGTGAGATGTGGGTTTGACATTCAGCCGTATCACCTATGTATGTGCTTTGGGAAGCCATCTAACATCTCTTACCTCAGTTTCCACATCTATAAAATTGTAGCCAGGGCACAGGGGTGGGGTGCAAGAGTCCCCGGCTCCCAGGGTCCCAGACAGACGAGTTTCGGCCACTCACCGCTAACGAAATCCAAAGCAGAGAGACGAGTGGTGGTGAAACCAGAAGGGAGTTATTTCAGTGAGGCCAACACCAGGAGACATAGGACTAGTGGCTCTAAGTCTGTCTCCAGAGTGCTGAAAATACTTCTAGGTGCCCATCAGGAAAATGTGGGGCAGTGGATGGGTACAAGCAGGTGAGCAGTAAGGGTCACGTCGATCATTATCTTGGGGTCGGTCACCCCGGGTCTTGCTGGCTCACGGCTGTCCCTGTTGTTTGAGGGTCCCTTCAGGGGATGGTTTGCCTGCAGGGTCTTTTGCCTGAGTTAAAAGATAAGCTGCAAAGAACTTAGTTAGAAAGTAGACTAAAGTCAGAATGAATGCTGTATAAGGCGCAACGGGGTCCTCCTTCACAATGAGTATAATAATGTCTGCTTCATCAGGTTATAATGATTGTAAAGTGCTTGTAAAGTCATTAGATGTTACTTTTTCCTCCCTTGACACCAAGCGCAAATTCATTATCTATATTCTCTTACAAAGGGAGGTGGGCATAAGTGATGACCTGTCGTTTTTAGGACATCTTGGATCCACCCAGATTGTTGGCAGGGACCATCAGCCACGGTTTAAGACTTAAGCCAGTGCCCATTATGTCATTACGGAGCCTGCAGAAGTGATTACTAATGTTACTTTTCCAGTTCACTGCAGAGCAGAGGGGAGAGTTTTTCACACTGCTGGCGTTTTGTTGGAGCACAACGATACAAATCACAGATGACTTCCTCGGCAGATGTGGCTCTGTAGAGCTGCAGTGTGGGTTTACAAGGGGTTTAATGAAAACCTGGCAGCCTTCCAAGCTTGAATCAATCCTCTGGGGTTCTCAGCTCATGTACATACAGGCTGATCTGCAAATGTCCACCCTGTTGGTGGTGTGGGGAATGCTAGGATAAAGAGTTTTTACTTGGAAAACAAAGCCAAACCTATCTGGCTGAGTTCACAGGCTTGGGGCCTGGGAGATGGAACAGTGACATGGAAGGGAAGTTGATAGGAGGAGGGCAGCCTACATCTGGAAACTGTTCAGATGGCTGCTGCCCAGCTGGGGGTGATCTGGGCCCAGGATGGAACGATGGCTTTCCCAGATGCTTGGGGCTCACACTCTTCTCTTCCTTGCCGTGGGTTAAGCTAACAGGAGTGAGCAGGAGCCACAAGCCACAAGGAATAAGAAAATCGTTTTAGTTAAGTTGATAGTATACACTGGATCTGGACTCGACTTGCTGCCTCTGCCTGAAATGCTCTTACTCTTCAGTTGACCAGCTTGCCCTGGCCTCTACTTTGGCTTCAAGGTCATCTCCTTGGAGAAGCCATCCTAGATCACCTCTCTGAGAGAGAACCTCCAAGAGTTTTGCCGTATTTTCTTACCTGTGCACTTGTTACATATCACAAGTTATTGTGCCTGTTTGATTTCTGTTGTGGTCCTTTCGTAGACCCCCTTGAGGGAAAGAGCTCTGTTTGCCTTGTTGACTGATGTTGCCCAGGGCCTAGTGGGGTACCTGGCACATGGTAGACATTCCATAAATACTGTCACCCGGATTCATCAGTTGTGGGACAAGACTAGGGTAGATCAGTGACTGTAGCTTAATGCTACCATTTTTCAGCTGCTTAACTGTCCAAATTATTTTATCTTTCCTACTCTGGGATTCATTATCTATAAAAGTTAAGCATCCAATAGAAGGTAGCTTTTCATGCAGTGTTTAACACAAAAGAAGTGCTCAGTAGGGGTGCCTGGAAGGCTCAGTAGGTTAAGTGTCTGCCTTCGGCTCAGGTCATGGTCCGGGGGTCCTGGGATCAAGCCCCATGTTGGGCTTTCTGCTCAGCAGGGATCCTGCTTCTCCCTCGCCTTCTGCCTGCTGCCCCCCCCCTTGTGTTCTCTCTCTATCAAACAAATAAATAAAATATTAAAAAAAAGAAATGCTCAATAAATTGAAGCTATTATTCAGTCCTTCAAGAATAAACTACCAACAGATATTTACCAGTATTTTGAAGCAGCTTATATCTGTTGAGATCTAGGATATGCCATACCTCATGCTAAGCACTATTACATGTATTATCTTGCACAGTTCTTCACAATGACCTTGTGAGAGACTCTTACCAGTTAGAACGAAAGACTTAGAGTTAGCATCTTGAACAAGCTAACTTCGCTGCTCAGTGGCAGAGGGAGTATTCGCTCCATTTCTATTTTTAAAGCCATAATTTCCCCCCATAATTCCAGGCTGCTTCCTATTAACACTCTCTCTGGATAAATAAACATAAGGAAGCCACATTCTCTGTCCTCTGAGGGCTCTGGTTTAGGTGATAAGACATATGTAAGAGTAAAATGAACACTAATAAAAACCAAAGGTTTTTACACTGCTTTGAAGTTTACAAAGATTGTCCCAATATTTACAACATGTTCAAGTTTAAAAGATTATTATCCGGGATGTATAAATAATTCACACAAATCAATAAGAAAAACAAACAACTCGGTGGAAAAATGAACAGATTATGAACAGACAGTTTGAATGGCCCATAATCATATGAAAAGGTGTTTGGTATCACTAGTCATGGGGAAATTCAAATGAGAATGAGATATGGTTTCCCACCCGCCAGATTAGCAAAAATAACAGAATACCGTGGGTTCACGAGAATGAAGAAAAATGGGAACTATGACTCCACGCCGATGATACTATAAAATGATAAAATCAGTTTGGGAAGCAACTGACCATGCCTAAGAGAAGTGACCACGAACATGTCCTTGGAACCAGGACTTCCTCTGGGCATTTAGTACCTTAGGGAAACTTGCACGTGTGCAGAAAGATGTACAAAAATGTTCAGTTTCAGCATTTTATGGAATAGTGAAATATTGTGAATAATATGAAAGTGCATTAATAGGGGAATGGATGAACAAACGTGTCTTCTATAGGTGAAATATGAACCAGCAGCCAGTGGAATAAAGTCGAGCTCTGCTTCGCGACATGGATAAATCACAGACTTCTATCGTTAAATAAAAAAGAGCAAGTTGAAGAAAGATGCAGACAAGATCATTTATGTAAAAAAAAAAAAAAACATGGGAAGCAATTCTGCATGTTTAAAATGAACTCTCTTTCTGTAGCATAAAGATCTGCTCAGGAAGGATTCGTGCCGCTACATGATAATAATTACTTCTGGGGTTGCGGGGATTGAGGTCTGGGAAGCTTACAGAGAGGATCTTCCACAGAACCTTCAACTATGTTTTAAGTTAAAAGAAAAAAAAAGGACAACATCTGAAGCAAATATGGCGAAATGTTAACATTGTCAGATCCAGGTGGTGGGTTTAGTGCGTTTGTTCTGCCAGGCTTTGAAGTTGTCTGTGTGGAAGGGGTAATTTATAAAGCAAACAAACAACGCAGAGCTTTTCCCTCACCCTTGTGTGCCGGGCTCCTCATGAAGGCCCCAGAGCCAGCTGCGGTGCAGCCGATGGGCCATGCGCTCTGTCCTGTCCCTCCTCCCCCAGCACCTGCCTGTTGCGCTGACTGGGGCAGTGTGAGCGGCCTGGCAGGTGGAGAGGAGGTGAACTGGTGGTGGGGGTGGGAGTGGGGGTCAAGGAAAAGAAGGGAGAACCAGGAGAGCCAGGGATGCTGAGGTTTTGAGGAAAGTCTGAAGAATCCAAAGATTCAAGGTCACAGAGAGGCAGAGCTGGAATCTGCCTCTGGTAACTTAACCTCCCATTCAGGCCAAAGACAAGTGTGAACCAGGGGCAGGAGGGGGGACACTGGAGGCCACATGTCTAGGTCAAATCCCTGCTCTGCTGTTTAGTGGCAGTAGAGCCTGAGGCACCCCCACCCACACACACACAACAGCTTTCTCAGGGTAACATCCACGGAACACAGGACAGGATGAGCATAAAGGGACTGGTGCTAGGCCTGGTACCGTGTCCAACCCTGGGTGTGCATTCCTTGCAAACAGGTGCTGTCACCATAGCATCAGCATTCCAATTGTCCCTGCCTTTCCTCAGTAACTTGCTTTATTACCTTCTCATCCCACCTTCCCTCTTCCTCAGCCCAACAGGGTAGTTTCCTGTGGCAGGCTTCCAGTTTATCTGCGTCCAAGAACTGGTCTCAACATTCCAAACCCAGAGGCAAACAGAAGGTTCACTTCCATTTCTCTGGGGCCTTTGCTCCTCTGAGTGTAGTCTTAGGTCTCATAAACTTGGGGAGCAGCCACGTCACACATGCCTAGGAAACTAACAGTGAAAACCCCTCAGTCTTTTTATTTTGTTTTTCTAGTTTTATTGGGATATAACCGACATAGAACATTGTGTAAGCCTACTGTGTAAGATGTGATGATTTGATATGTGTATGTATTGTGAGATGCCTGAGCCTTTTCGTATCACTTACAATCAAAACATAACTTTTGCTCCCCCTTTAAACTTGGATTTTCAGAATGAAATGTGGACTCTTGAATAGAAAAAGGAGGAAAGACCAAGACAAGAAAAAAGATCTTACAGCTGTGGAGGAAGTGAAATTCCTCTTATTCGTGAGCGTTAGAGAGACTGGCCTCTTTTTGCTCTTTTCAAAGAGCTCTATGACATCAAAACTTGTAGAGCGTGGAGATGAACACATAGTCCTTTTCTTCTTTCTAGTGTAACCATTCCGGAGAACACCTTCTTTCCCATCCCCATGCAGGATTTTATTTTATTTTATAAGTATTATCATGGTCTTATGGATTCTTTTCTCTTGCTTTTGTTGCAAATGCTATAAATCATTGCTGTCATTATTTATCTTGATTTCCCAAATGATTTGACTTCGACCAGTGGGAGTTCCTTCAAACCAGTGCCTATGTTTTTTGTTTTTGGTTTCTTTTTTTTTTTTTTTTTTTGGTGCTGTGTTCCGTGATCTTTGGGTACTTCCTTATTCCCTGGGACAAGATGTTCTGGATTCACCTTGTACTCTCCTTGCCCCAGAGTTAGAGAATCATTTATGTCTCCAAGGAGCACTGGTTGTTTTCTGTGGAGAATGGTATTTAGAAATCAAGATTTGGACATTACGTGTTCTCTGTATCACTGGGTTATCATTGCTTTTAGGCCCTTTCAGTACAGAGCTGAAATAAATGAATGTATGTGTGTGTGTGTTTCTGTGTCTTAGATATTAGAGTCTGTGATGGTTAATTTCATATGTCAACCTGGCTGGGCCATGGCACCCAGATATTTGGTTAGACATTATCCTGGATGTTTCTGTGTGGGTGTTTTGGATAAGATTAACATTTAAATCAATGGACTTTGGATAAAAAAGATTGCCTCCCATAATGTGGGCCGGCCTCATGGAATCACTTGATGGCCTATCTAGAGGAAAGACCCATTTCCCCTGAGCAAGAGGGAATTCTATAGCAGACAACCTTTTCACTTGAACCACAACACTGGCTCTTCTCTGGGTCTCCACCTGCTGGTCCATTCAGCAGATTTTTCCCAGCCTCCATAACTCTGTGAGCCAATTCCTTAAGCAAGGCCCCCTTCTATATATATGTATACATCCTATTGGTTTTTTTTCTCTGGACAACCCTGACAAATACAGAATCTGACATCTCTAGTCCAAATTCAATGCCATAAGGTCCTTGCTCCCTTACTCTTTCATATTTGTAATACCCATTCTTTTGCAGTTTCCAAAAAAAGTCAATATATTTATTCATTTGTTCTAAACCAATTATACATGACAAATAAGTTAGCCTGGACTCTTCAAAAATGCCAGTATCATGAAAGAAAGAAGGAAGGAAGGAAGGAAGGAGGGAGGAACGGATGGAGGGAGGGAGGAAGGAAGGAAGGAAAAGGCAGGCAGAAGGAATGTTGTATGGAAATAGAACTAAAGACATGGGACAACTAAATACAGTGCATGATACTTGTTTGAATTCTGGATTGGAAAAAAGAAAAAGGAGCTATAAAGGACATAATTGGGAACCTTTAAATATGGAATGGATACTAGATAATATTTTATAAATATTAAATTATTGGGCCATAATGATATCATGTGAAAGAATATAATGGTAAGATAGGAGACGCATGTTGAATTATTTAGAGAAGCAGTGATTTTTGTTGTTGTTTTTAAGCTTATTTATTTGAGAGAGAGCACAAGAGAGAACACAAGCAGGGGAGGGGCAGAGGAAGGGGAGAATAAGACTCCCTGCCGAGCTGGAAGCCCCATATGGGGTTCAATGCCAAAACCCTAAAATCATGACCAAGAGCTGAAACCAAGAGTTGGACGCTTAACAGACTGAGCCACCCAAGTGCACCTGGACTGTTAACTTTTCTGCTGAAATTGTTCAAAATAAAAAAATTGGGTAAATGGTAGCAGGTATTATGTATCAACTATTACAGATCTGGTAGCAAGAATATTACATATCAAGTATTATGTGTTAGGAGCAAGTGTTGCATATCAAGCTGTGGCTTTGTGCTAGGCTCATGGAAGCACTTTACCTACGTCGTTAATTTACGTAATCCCCATGACAGTTCTTAGCTAACATTACCTTACAGTTGGGGCATTACCTTATAGTTGAGGCTCAGAGAGGAAGGTGCAGGAATGTATAAGGTCACCCACCTGGCAGGAGGGAAACTGAGGGTCAGTGACCTGACCAGGCCATCAGGCAGATAACGACCAGGGAAGGACCAGGGCCGAGCGTATGATTCTTTTTTTTTTTTTTTAAGATTTTATTTATTTATTTGAGAGAGACAGAGATAGCGACAGAGAGCATAAGTGGGGGAGGAGAGGGAGAAGCAAGCTCCCCACTGAGCAGGGAGCCCTACTTGGGGCTCGATCCTGGGACTCCGGGGATCATGACCTGAGCTGAAGGCAGCACTTAACCAAATGAGCCACCCAGGAGCCCCCTGAGTATATGATTCTTACTTAGGGGTTTGTGGTCTGTTTCATTAGAAAGGTTCTTCCTCCTTGTTTTCCTGCCCACTGGGTTCCATTTAGAGAAAGATTTCTGCAAACTTGGCCAGGCTCATTGCAAAGAGAAGAGATTCTATTTCCCAATTCTGCTTTGAAGAGGTAAGGCATTCGGCTTCCTGCCCCGTGGCTCTTGTTCAGATCATATATACTCATTCTCAGGAGTGCATGTTCTCCTTGGTTATTGGGTCACAACTTTCTCAGATTCCAGAGATGTGAAAACCCAAGCAGGCAACAGAACCCTCAGACTGAAGGCAAGCATTCCTATTCATTCACAGAGGGACAGTGATTCTTTGTCTGCTTCTAGCTATTCACACGCTGTTCACTTGAAACACAAGCGTAGAGTTAGCCTGGTACAGTGTTCTGCAAACTGAAGGTCATGACCCATTAGTGGATCTTGAAATCAATTTAGATGGCAGCTGTCAGCATTTAAAAAAGTGATTCAGAATCAAATTGAAGAGAATAGCAAATATCAACATATGCTCGTTATGGAGGTTATTGTTTTGTGAATGCGCACATACACCGAGACACGCATAGATAGGTGTTTGTGTTTTGGGTGATGGTGTAAAATTTATTTTTTATTATGAGTCATGGTTAAAACAATTGAGCAGCTTTTGGTCTAGGACAGAGGTGGCAAGTGTCTGCTTTTGTGAACACAGTTCTTGGAACACAGCCATACCCGCTCGCACATGTATTGTCTTTGTCTGCTCTCACACTGCAATGGCAGAGCTAAATAGTTGTGACACACTGTACGGCCTACAAATCCTCAAATATTCACCATTTGACTCCTTACAGAAAAATTTGCTGGCCCTTATGGTCTAAGATACTGAAGCAGACCTTCCAGTTTAAAGTCAAATAAAGCTCCCATTGTATCTAACCTCCAGAATTTCTCTCATGGTATTTCTCCCCCAGTAACTATCTGGGTTATAGTGGTCACGTATAGACTCATGTAAATACGTACATAACTACAGAAAAGTAGGCATAACAAAAGCAATTTCTGCCGAAGCATATATTTTCCAACATAAAACCAGGAGTATTCAGATACCCTGTCCTGCCAGCACGTAACAAACAGGATGACCTTTCCATTCTAGGAAAATATTTCGATGTTTAACCTCATTGCACTCAACCAGACGTTTCCTTGCACAGATTTTCAAGTGAAATATTTCAATCCTGCATTCATCTTGGGGGCCACATGTCTTATCCAAGTTAAATATTTCCAGAAAATAAACGTCTAGACACCGTCTCATATAAATTAAGCACCCGGTTTTTAAAAGATTTCTAGCAGACCTCCTTTTTGGTGTGTGGGTGAGTATAATTTTCCTCCTGTGAAAAATTCTCACTAAGATCTGCTGTGCCTAAGTCAGTGCACCTGTAGGTGGCTAATGAGTGCTGCTTGGTCATTAGCAGACAATGCGTGGTTGGGGGCAAGGACCGCGGGCCTGGGAAGACCAGGGTCTGGTGTGTATTTGCTAGAAGAGTGAAGAGCTCCCATTTCTTTGAGGTCAGCCTTTATCAAACTTTTGGATGAGAAGGTGCATGTAGATTGAAATCTACCTCAGAGAGACCAAGTTTGTTGAATTCTCTCATCGAAGAATAAAGAATATGTGAGTGACAGTACATGAAGATAAAATTCTGTGGTACCTCTTTGACTTTCCATTTTATTCAGTTATTTGAGGTTTTTCAAATCAGAGGCTTTGCTTAATTCAGGTAAGCTATTTTTAGTGCTTTTGGTATTTATGCTTTCTTTGCTAGACATATTGTATATCACTGTGATATAAATTCATTTTTTCACTAAAAATAAAATCTTTAAGAAAGACTAAATACTTTAAAGAAAGATTGAAAATTAGTTTTAAGCTACTCTGATTAGATTTAATAATATATATTTATATTTTACATAATAATGATATAAACATACATTTTAGGGCGCCTGGGTGGCTCAGTGGGTTAAGCCGCTGCCTTCGGCTCAGGTCATGATCTCAGGGTCCTGGGATCGAGTCCCGCATCGGGCTCTCTGCTCAGCGGGGAGCCTGCTTCCCTCTCTCTCTCTCTCTGCCTGCCTCTCTGTCTACTTGTGATCTCTCTCTGTCAAATAAATAAATAAAATCTTTAAAAAAAATAAATAAACATACATTTTATACTAAATAAATATCATAAGCATTCAAAAATGTTTTATAAAATATAAATATAAAAATATAAATTTTAAATTTCATATAAATAATATAAATAATACAAATTTCACATAAATAATATAAATAAAATTCATTCATGTGAAATAATTCATATAAATAAAATAAATAAAAAATAAAATAAATAATATTAATGCATATATTAATAAACCAATATAGCTGTTTTATAGATAAATGAATTTCATATTTTTTATATTCTTATATATTTTTTGCTACATTTAATATGATACAAAATTCCATGAGGGAGTTTATAGAGGAGTATATTTAACTGCCAGAAGTTCTATGGAGAGGCAATTCAAGAAGTAGTCATTATACCCTTCCTTCTGTAAATTTTTGCAAATCATGCACAGCACTCTTCTCTGCGTCATATTATTTTTAAAAAGAGAGAAAATTTGGGAGAGGATACAGAAAGTGGAGAGGAGAAAGAAAGGAAGTTTACTTACTTTTACTGAGATATATGTAAAAGCCCTTTATTCTCCTTACCCAAATCCCACAAAGGAGAAATAAAAAAGATTTCTTGTTATGGAGTCATTTTCCACTTATGCATTTAAGGACTGTGGATGTCTCCTGTGTGCCAGGCACTGGGCTGGGTGCCAGAGAGCAGAAAGAACAAGGTTTGTGTTCTCATGGGAGTTACCACACAGAGGGAGTGAATTGGGAGATGCCACAGAAAATCAATAAATAAACTAGGTGATTTCAGATAGTGGGAATGTTAAGGATAGAACAGTATTGGATAACGTACCGGGAGGAGTGGGCACTTGAGCATGGGTAATCCGGGGAGGCTTCTTCAAAGAAGTGATGTTTGAATTGAGCCTCAGATAGACACCCAGCCTTGTGATCTGAGGGAAGGTAGTTGAAGGTAGAGAGGAGAGCTGGTGCAAAAGTCCTGACGAGGAACTTGGAAAAGAACTCATTCTGAGGTCACATCTTGTATGAAAATCCTGTGGATCACTGTTTTAAAAGGAGGCTGGATGGATACTTGTCTCTTAAGACTGTCATAGGATAGGGTTTGGAGGTCAGATGGCTTTGGAAACTGGGGAGACTAATGATGCTTTTTTTTTTCTTTCTTTCTGAATGGGCCTTTCTTAGCAAACACCATAACAAGGGACCTGGGGGGTCTCTGAATTCTGGATATGAAGTTCTATAGAAGATTTATTTTCAGAGATGGCCACGGCAATCTCTCCCATCCCACGTGGTCTGCCAACAGTATAACCTTGACATTCATGATTTTGACTGGGGGAGGCTAGTTGCTTCCCCTTGAATCTGGATAGACTTGTGACTATACTAGAAATGACCCTCTGTAACTCACTTCCACCTGCTTCTGTAGGGATGGTAACCCTTGGAGCCCAGCTGCCATGCTGGCAGGAAGCACAGGCGGCTGCCGGCAGTGGCTTCCTGGAGGAGTTCTGACTGACAGCCTCCGCAGAGGCTCTCACCACCATTGCACTCTCAGTCTTGTCAGAGTAAAGGAGCCTCCTGCTGATCCCTGCTGCCACTGGCCAAGTCATGCCAGCCTGTGGTCTTCCAGATGAGGCCCCAGACTTTGTACAGCAGATAGTAGCAGTCCCTGCTCTGCCTTTTCCTAATTCCCAACACACACAATCTGTGAGCACAATAAAATGCCTGCTGTTTTTTTTTTTTTAAGGATTTTATTTATTTATCTGACAGACAGAGATCACAAGCAGGCAGAGAGGCAGGCAGAGAGAGCAGGAAAGAAGCAGGCTCCCTGCTGAGCAGAGAGCCCGATGTGGGGCTCCATCCCAGGACACTGGGATCATAACTGGAACCGAAGGCAGAGGCTTTAACCCACTGAGCCACCCAGGCGCCCCAAATGCCTGCTGTTTTACACTCTTTGGCTGGGGTGGTTTCTTTCCCAGCAGTAGAAAACTGGGCAGTCCTTAGTGCCTTTATTGTCCAATATGGACACTGGTAGTCTCTTCAGGAGAGAGAGGATGCCTCTTGGGTTCTAGTGCTATTGTACTAAAAAAGTCAACCTAGTGGGATCCCAGAGCTCTAGTCTTTCACCACTAAGACGGCAGGCAGCAGACTCTTCAGGCAGGCCAAGCTGGGCAGAGAAAAGGAAGTGCTTCACTCCTGCACTTGCTTGCAGGTAGAAAGCCCATCACCACCTGTGTGTCTGCATCCTCTACCCCCTGGCTCTGGTATGCTGCTCTCCAGCACATGACTCTTCTTCCACTTGACCCTGTAATTTTCATTGCAAACAAAATTGTTTGCCATCTTTTTGTGAGTGAGCTACAGTGTTCCACCCCAAAAGGTTTGTTCTAGCCGTTCCTCCCCTGTCTCCAGTTTGTGTGCAGATGCAGCCTCCCCAGCTGGGAAGGGTTCTGTCATCTGTCCCCTCTGCAGTTTGTAGCCTGGAGATTAAGAACAGCCTCTGGAGATACGCTGCCTGGTTCATACCCTTGCTCAACAATGTACTGGATCATGAGCATCCTCCTTAAATGCCAAAGGTTCAGTTTCCTCATCTGTAACATGTGGTTGATGGTGATAGTGTGTATTTCCTGGAGAGTGTGAGAACCAAATGAGTTGGTTCGTGAAAACCCTTTGTAAAGCATCTGGCTCATCCATATTATAATCTAATATAGGAAATTTATAGGAAATACATAGGATAGGTATACAGAGCTTTGTATAGCTACATAGTTACACATAAGATTAAGATGTGTATCTCTCGGGACGCCTGGGTGGCTCAGTTGGTTAAGCGGCTGCCTTCGGCTCAGGTCATGATCCCAGCATCCTGGGATCGAGTCCCACATCGGGCTCCTTGCTAAGCGGGGAGCTTGCTTCTCCCACTGCCTCTGCCTACCACTCTGTCTGCCTGTGCTCATGCTCTCTCTCTCTCTCTCTCTCTCTCTCTCTAATAAATAAATAATAAAGAAATAAAATCTTTTAAAAGATGTGTATCTCTCATATATATATATGTATATGGAGAGAGAGAGAGAGAGTAAATATATATTTATATATTTTCAGTATATGTGTATTTCCTCAAAGTCCTTGCTATCCTCAATATTATATTAATTGTGTCATGGGCATGTAGTTACATGTATTCCTTATCTACATAGCCTGCAAACTCATTGGTGTGAATGAGCAGGTCTTAGTCATGTTGTTTCATGTAGAACAAGTAGGGTCTGTCTCCTCCATGGCAGAATATCTGCCTTATTCAGCTCTGTGACCTCAGAATCCAGCACAGGCTTATATACCAGAAGAACCCTCTAAATGTTGCTTAAATTAACGAATGGCTAAGTGATACCTCCGGGATGTGCTAATAGTTTATGCAGTCTAACATTATGATGTTGAAAAATCAGTGTCTTGTTCCATGAGCTCTCTGACTGTCTATTATCTCCAATGGCAGAGGTCTGAGACATCCTAGTGATCTGATATGTTGGTTGTGGAGAGGGAGCCAAGATTGGAGAAATTGGAGTCAGTTGTTAACCATGAAGGGAGGGCTAAAGCAGCAAGAGCTTTTACTATGCTGTGACATCACCTCCTATCCATGTATATGGGTCAAAAGGGTTTACCAGAGGTCCAGGGGATTAAAAAAGAAAAAATACCTCAATCCCTCAACCTTCTTCATACATTAAAGAATGTAAATCGCCCCAGGAAATGGCTTGAGTGTTGAGGCAATTTCCTAGATGTGTTGCAAAATTCATTTGTCATCAATTTCAAGGCAAGTGCAGAGAAACTGGAAACATGGCTGTGAATGGGGCTGGAAAATGAAGGGGACACAGGCACCTCACTTATCACCCATGGTCTGCACAGGGACTTTGGAAATATGACCTCATAAGCCGAGGACCAGGTCAGGCTGCACTGACAAGGCATCTGTACGTGTACTATGGCGGGAGGAAATCTCCCCCAGGTAGCTTGGAGAGCAGTCGTGGTGGCATGTGGTCATGGGGATTCACATTCATGTAAAATTATTTTAGTACATGTTGTAGGCCAGACAGTGCTGAAGACGTAGAGGCCAATACAGTGTTTGTCACTCAGGAAAATCATAACATAATGTGAGCAAGCGGCATGAGAGCACATGTGTGTAGAGGAGGAAGCAGAGAAAGCACAGAGAAGCAGCCAGGGTCTAACCTGCCCACACCGGCCATCACTGCCAGCGGTGGGAGGGCAGTCGTCACTTAGGACATGCCACATGCCACCAGAGTTCACATTCTAAATTGCAAATGTGACCAGATTATTGTCTTCTTATGACAACTTTTTAGAATAATTTCGGTGGACTGTGTGTCTGCATCTCCCTAAATTCAAATGTTGAAGCCCTAATCCCCAGTGTGATGGTTTTGGAGGTGGGGCCATCGGGAGGTAATTCAGGTTAGTTGAAGTCATGAGGGTGGGGCCCCATGATGGGACCAGAGCCTTTATCAAAAGAGACTAGAGAGTTGGCTCTCTGACTCTGGCTGTCCGTCTTTCTCTGTCATGTGAGGATAGGACAAGAGGGCATGATCTGTAAGCCAGGGAGGGCGTTCTCCCCAAAACTGGACCCCGCTGGCACCCTGATCTCAGACTTCCAGCCCCTCTGAACTATGACACATACATTTTTGTTGTTTTAGCCACCCAGTCTGTGGTATTTAATGTAGTAGCCAAAGCTAAGACAACAATTAAAAATAACAGCTAACATTTGTTTTCTAAGCATTTAAAAAAAAATTTGTACTGACATGAGGTCCATAGCTCTGTTTTGCTGGTAAGAGATACTTCAGTTGTCTTTGCAAACCATTCAGGGCTCTTAGTGATCGGCCTCTGACCTCTGTTCTCCAGTTTCATTTCTTTTACTCCCCTGTGTGAACCTTCAACCCCAGGCATGCCCAGATTCTTCCAGAGAAGCCTCCGTGCTTTGGCATCTGTGGTTCTGTCTGCTCTGGCGGTGCCTTCCCTCATCTTGTCAGCAGGCTCTGTCCTAGGCATTCTGCAAGGCTCCTTGGACTGGCTGCTTCCTCTGGGAAGCTTTCCTTCATTCTCCAGGGCAGCATTCACAGTTCTGCACTGTGTATCTTTGTTTATGCTGCTCTAGTTGCCTGAAACACCCTTTTAGTGGTTATCAGCCTGTGTTTCAAAACCCAGCTCCAGAATGACCCCAACTGTGAGGTCTTTGCTGACTCACCTGATGGAACTGGCCATGTCCCCCTTTATGCTCCCACCTGACAGCCTCCTGTTGTTTCACCTGTGACACTGGACTGTGAGCTCTTTGAAGACAGGGGCTGTGATTCTCTCTACAGATCTTCAGCCCTTACTAAATCTTGGCTAAATGCATGAATGAATGCATTCATCACAGCACAGTGTAATTAATTCACCTCCATGTCATTGCATATCACATATATCATGAGCCCCTCGAGGGTAACATTAATATTGTGATGGGCAGGGATTTATTCCCCATATTATTCTGTCTTGCCTCTTTCCATCTTTCTATCTCTGGCACTGCTACTCACACTGAGGGAGTAGGAGGCAGTGGTTGCTAGATGAGTGAGTCAAGACTCAGAAAATTCATCTGCCTACATTTGGGTTATTTTTTAATCTCCCAAGTCAAGTGAAGTGAAACAAGAGAGTCGAGGGTGGAGTGGAAAGAACACTTTACAAGAAGCCTGAAGCTCTGGGCTTCAGACCCAGAGTCTTTCCCATGACCTTGGCCAGTCACTTACTCAATTTGAATCTATTTTTTGGGAATGACTTGTCAGCTAGACTATTAATATCTAACACACAGGGTGGTTTTGAACAAGACAGTATACATAAAATGCCTGGCACTAGAAGGTGTTCAACCAATGTTAATTTCCCTTTACTCAGTGTCATAACATGGCTTCGGTGTGGTCAGTTCCTTAAAAACAAAGATCTGCAGGTCTGTGGGCATAACAGACAGTCTAGTTGTGTCCTTCAGTCAGCTGGATGTCAAATGGTGTCCTTGAAACCTGACATTGGACTTTGCCAGAAAGATATTAGCCTACGCCCAACTTACACTATTTTGGGATCCGGTGGTTTTGGAAAGAAGATAACAGCTGACTTACACAGCTAGTGTGCTGGAAGAAAGTGCCAGAAGCTCAACTCATGCCACTTGGAAGGAACTCAGAACACTCTGAAGTTAGAGCTTCAAAGGCTATTATTTTTATGCCAACATGAGAATTGATTCAGGAAGTTGCAAGAAAAAAAAATCAAATCTCGTAACAGTGAACTCCAAGGGAACTGGAAAATTCCTTCACCGGGCTGTTGATGCATGTTCAACAGTCAGAAGATGGAAAGAAAGGTGTATTTGTCAAGACAGTCTTTGTGGTGCTGTAGTTACAAGTAACTTCAACATTTCAGTGACTTAAAAGAGCAAAGATTTATCTAACCAACATGTAGTTGGTTATGTGTAAGCAGGATTTTGTTATTCTCACTCCAGAATCGAGGCTGATGGAGCCTCTCCCAGATGGGAAGTTTCTAGTCATTGTGGCACGGGGTTTGGGTCACAGTAAATTATGCTCTGAGTTTTACAGCTTCTGCCTGGTAGTAACGTATGTCACATCTATGCACATTTCTTTGGCCAAGCACGTCGTATGGTCTTATCAACTTCACAGAATGAGGAAGAACAATCTTACCATGAGCCTAGAAATAACAGCGAACCACGATAGGAGAGAGGGGATAGATTAAAGAAGTATTTGGGTTGTAGAATTAATAGGATTTGGAGGTAAGATAAAAGGGGGATGTCTAGGGTGATGGCATTGGTTTCTGGTTTGGAGTAAAGATGGTATAATATAAATGTGCCATAGAAAAAGGATACTCTCATTTGGGACATGTAGCATTTGCTCTGGCTGAAATGAGGAGGAGAGACATTAGATAAGAGTTGAATGTATGATCTGAAGCCTAGGAGAAAGGCATAAGCTGGAAATAAACATTTCGTGGCCATTAGCTCAGCAGTGGTGCTTGAACCCAAGAGAGAGTGGATGGAGGAAAAACCAACTGAGTAAAGTATGACAGCATCAAGTGTTGCTAACTGGAACATTCATGCCATGATGATGGAAGTGCAAATCTTATACAAATCATTTTGAAAAGCAGTTTTTGATTACCCAATAAGGATTGCAAAGCCTTCCACCCAGTAATGCTGGCCCTGCTTATATACACTAGACAGTTTCAGAGCAGATATATACAAGAAGACCAGAGCAGCATCGTTGTACTCACAAAATATTGGAAATCACCCAAATATCCATCAACAGTAGAAAGGCTAAATATATCGTGGGGTACTCATACAATGAAATGATGCAGCAATACCAAATAATGGAACAGAGCCTCAGAAACAGCATGGATGGACCTTAAGAACATAATGTTAAGTAGAAAAAGAAAGCTGCAGAAGAGAACATCCAGTATGATGCTTATGTAAAGTTCAGATGTTTGCAGAGCTACACATATGTGGTAAAACTTAAAAAATAAACCAGGGAGTGATAAACATGAAAATCATGGTCGTGGTGGTCTCAGTAGGCAAAGGGTAGGGGATCCACCTGGTGAACTTGGATAAGCGCTTTTGACTCCCTTGGCCTCACTTTCCTCTTCTAAGTGTTGGGGATGAAAAAGTTTACCACATAGGAGTATTTTGAGAATTAAAGGATATATTATCTAGTTCAAGAACTGTTCGGTGCATTCAAAATGATCAAGCAGGCCTTTTGCAAAAAGGGACAGCCACAGTTACCCAGAGGTGTTCAGTTTGGATAACCTGGGGACTGTGTTTCAGAAATGTTTGAGGTATAGAACAGTTTTGAGGTGTATGGCTGATAGATAATCTTGGAATAAACAGAATGGGTTGTGGCACAGCAAGGAGAGACCATGTCTTTCCCCCTGCTCTTTCTTCCCTCTGAGACTTCTGTCCACATCTGGCTTAGGTCATCAGGCAAAATTAATTTGTTGGTTTCACCCTGTTGACACCTGTCTCTGTCAGTGCAGCTCCAGGCAGCTTGGGTGCAGATTAGCACGAGTATCAGCCTTCTCCCCATGGAGGCCCAGAAAGTATGCCTGGATCAGGAAGGGGATTTGGGGGTGAGGGAAAAACAATTTCATGGTGTCGTCTGGGAATATTTTGGGGACACTAAGTGGCAAACCTTGGTCAAGGGCTACCTCTGGATTTTCCCATAGATGTTGAACATCTACCTTGCAAATAGTAAGAAAGCAAAACAATTCAACTGCTTTGTTTCCTTTCTTGTTTCAAGTAGAAAAGTTGGTAAGAGAATAGTAATGATAATAACTATTTTATTTTTTAAAAAATTGTATTTAAATACACATAGTCTTTTTCTCTGTAAAAATAATTATTTATTATCTCATTTGATGCTCACAGCAACTTGGGGTAGATGGGACAGGTATTACTGCCTGTTTTACAGCCAAGGAAAAAAATATTCAAGTCCATGAAGGTTCCATGATCTGTCCAAGGTCACCAGCTAAGAAGTAGAAGGTGTGGGACTTGAGTTCCAGTGCTCTGATTCCAAATCCTCATTGAATGTACATGGCTGTTTCTCTCTCCCACATCTTTTTGCTCATGGTGTGCCCTCCTGAAATAATGTAAAGGGAAGGAGTAACTTCCTTCTGTCAGAATCCTCTTTAACAGCCATGTGATCCAGTGAGGAAAGGGGATATTGAGCTCCGTGTTGCTGGAGAAGAGTAAGTGGCAGTGTTATATTGAATAGTAGATTGGACTTAACCCTCCCAAATCTGTGATTCAGTATCATTACCTGAGAGCACTAAAGCTAACAATAATAATCCTTGGATATGGAAGCCAAGCTGGAAAGGCAGAAGTGTGGGGTCTGGACTCTGAGCCAGATGACACCCATTAACTCACAGAATCCCAGATCATCATAACCAAAGGAGACATTGGCCCGGTTCTTTGCACCAACGATGGAACTTTCCTTTCCTCTCAACTGCCTGCTTATTAGGACAGCCCCAGAAATCTGAAAAAGAAGAAACTCCATGTCTGTTCTGGGTCTGAGAACCTTTGAAAAGGTACATCTTGGTGGGTTCTGGAGTGGCCCAGGCCTGGAATAAGTCCTAGGAAGCACTCTCCTGGATGCCAGCTGGATTGGACCTTTTAGGAATGAAGACAACTGACCTAAAGCTTTAGGTGGGGAACTTAAAATTAACAGGACTCTGGCCAAAATGCATAGAGGGAAATAACTTACTGCAAAAATTAACCAGTGAAAAACATATAAATATTATCAACAAGTGAACAACAGGCAAAACCGACTCCAGGTACCGATTTCTAGAGCAGAGGTAAAGTGGGCAGGGTGTGGAAGGACTGCACTTTGGAGCTGAATAGCTTTGAGTGGAAATTCTGGTTCTGTCACTGTCTCTAGGTGACTTGGCAAGTCAGTCACCTGTCTTCTTTCTTGTTTCCTTATCTATAACTTGGGAAATATTCATGTCTCCCTCTCAGAGCAATGAGGTGACAAAGGTACCTATACTCACATAACACATAGTAGGTGTTCAGAAAATTCCAAATTCTTTCCCCCTTCCCAGAGAGTAACAGAATGTCTAATCCCTCAAAAGCAAAATGTTACTATGTGATATCAAAAATCTCTAAAACTACTAAGCAAGAACATTTAGGAAATTGTTTACTGCTTTTCTTAGATCAAGTATTTGAGTGAAGACCAAGAGCTAAAGTTTACCCTCCACCATGTAGTGCAATTTGAAACAAAAATGGGAATCTGTGGGTCATTAATCTGGCTCAAGGGGTCACCATGCCCAAGGCCAAACCAGTTGCTCTTCACAGCTTTGCCCTCCCCTGGGTTTCCCCCTGCACTCTGGGAGCTCCTTCCCCCTCCCCCTTCCCCTGTCAACAAGACTGATGAATTCAATATCCCCCTCTCCCCAGCTGACAGCAGGGAGAGCTGACTCCAATCAGCAGGCCCCCCTAGTCGCCTGACTCAGGCCTCCCCAATCAGAGGCGGGGTCTGCCGAGGACAGACAGACAGGTCTGAAGAGGCTAGTAAGTGAGAACTCCCCAAGTGCCTCTGCCAAGAACCAATTTGACGAGGCTGCCATTCATCCTGTCAGGCCGTGTGTGGGATTCATCAGAACCCAATCGGTCTCTCCTCCACCCCCTGTCAATGCGCTCTAAAGGGTTTTTTCTTTCAACTTGATTGTTCTGAGGGCACTGGTAAATCCACCGGTTTGTGATCCATCAATGGCTGACAGCCTGTTATTCCAGAAGCATTTATGCCCTGAACCAGGAGAGGGGAGAGGCCTCTTGGTGCCACGATAGGACAGATTTTCACTGGTTTATTGATTCGTCCCACAAATATTTACTCAGCCTGCTGTTTAACTATGAAGATGAACCGGAGAGGAGGATGTTTGCCAGCAGGCCACCCAATAAAGAAATCCCACTCAATGAAATGGCCTCCAGACATTTAGACTGAAGGGGTACAAATATTGACCTATTACTGAATATACGAGTCAGGCATTTTACATATATCATGTCTCCGTGATGTCTCTGTATGTCATACTACTATCTTCATTTTATAGGTGGGGAAACTGAGGCTCAAAGGGGCTCAGTGACTTACTTAAGCTCCATAGATAGAAAGTGTCAGAAACAGCGTCCTATCTGGTCTGGCTCCAAATCTCAGGGTCCTAATTATTTTTGCTACGTTGCCTGTTCCCACACCTCTTTTTAGTTGTCGGAAGGTTGGAAGGAAGATAAAGCTGTTTATGGAAGCACTTTGAAAAATATAAAGCTGTCTACCGAAAGAGATTAATATTGCACTGGGTGTAACTTTCAGTGGATAATGGAGCATTTGGTTGATGGCCCTCTCCCTCCAAGTTCAAGAGGCCTCTCGGGTTTCAGTCTTGGCTGCCCTGGAGCATGGGGACTATGAGCTCCCCGCTTGTGTGCTTTGCCTGGGCTGAGGCTCCCAAGTGTGGCCAGAACCTGGTGGTACTCTGCTGTCCACAGAGAGATGAGGTCGATCCAGACACTGCCCTGAGGTTTTAATCTCAATAACCACTGAACTAGGTCACATTCAACCTGGTAAAACTGTTTATTTCTTATATCGGTTTGAAGTAAGCATCTTTTCTGACCTCACACTAAAAGGAGAAGTAAGGAGGGGTTTTCTATGTTCAGAGGGATTTCTCTTGCATTTCTCAGCTAGTTGCTATAGAGTTTGAGTTGTTCAGATCTAGAAGACATGGGGATAGAGGATTAGGAGACCATATGGAGTAACAGAAAACAAACTGAGCAGAGGATCCAGGTCCCACGTCCTCAGTGATTTACTCGCTGTATGACTTTGGGCAAGGCGCTTAGCTTCTGTTTCCATGTTTCAATCTATAAATTGGGGATGAGAATACTTTCTCATTGTAGAGCGTTCTTGCACAGGTCAAATGTAATAATTTCATTCTTCCATTTTCTCATTCATTCAGTAACTGCTAGACTGTTGAGATAGAGAGATGAATAAGGGCCATGGCCTGTACTTAGGGAGCTTAAGGAGTGGGAGAGACAGACATAAATCAATCTTGGTGGAAATAGTTGTTGACAGGAGAGGTATAGGAGGAAGATGAGTTGAAAGTAAGTTAGGGATTAAGAGTTAAGGTGAGTCTGGACGGGTGAGCAGGAGATGGTCAAGTGAAGAGTTTACTTTTGGTTAAGTAAACAACATATGTGAAGTTGCAGAGGAGTTTGGCACAAACCAAAAATAGAGAGGTCAGTTTGTAGCTCCCTAAGTCCCTGTTTGCTGGGGACAGTCCCTGTTTAGGCCCAGAATAGTCGTCAGTAGAGCCTTCTTGTCCTCTAAAGCATCTCTGTTTGGAGGAGAAATGATAACGTCCCTCTCACTAAAGTGGCTGGCATACTCTGAGCAAAGTGGAGTGCTGGGCTAGGTGGGTGCGCAGGGACAGACTTGGGCTTTGTAGGCTGGAATAAAGTATTTGGACTTTGCCCCAAGAGTAAGTACCAATTGGAGGGTAAAAAATATATGTGTGTGTGTGTGTGTGTGTGTGTGTGTGTGTGTATCAAAAAAAATATCATGTATCATGATATTCAGGATTTCCATGTGTCTGTTATGCTCCATGCTTTAAAAGAGGTAGTAGGTACTCTTGCTATCCCCACATGACAAATGAAGAAATGGAGCCTCTCCCAGATCAAGGAACGTGTTCAGGGCCACACAGCTGGTTAGTAGCAGAGCACTGATTTTAAAGCCAGGCCTCATTCCAGAGACTGGGTCTTTAAACACTCTGACACTGCCTCCAAAGGAGAAAGTCTTCTGCTGCAAACGCATTCTATTCACAGGCTCCTGCTACTCCCAACACTTGGCTGACTTTAAGACATGCTTGTTGGAATGAACTAAAGCCTCTGCAGCAAGGTTTCCCTGCTCTTCTCTAGGAATGGTGGACCTGGGTGTCAGCACCGGCACTGAAATGCTAATAGTCATATCCACTGTGGCCTCAGGACTCAGGAGTAAGGCCCTATTTCTGCCACCTGTCACCTGAGCAAAGTCATTTCACTTCCCATGGCCTAGCCCCCAGGCCTCCTCCAGGGACAAACCTGGCCCTTCACCAGGCTGTGTCCAGGGACACACCAGTTGTGAACTGACTCTACTGTAAGCTGGGAGACACAGCAGTGGTAACAATAGCCAAGCACATGGCAAACATTTGTTGAGAACTCTCTTTTTATCATCAGACGTATGTTAAATGATTTGTATAACTTTTTTTGGTTATAGTCCCTCAAGGCAACCCCACGAGATAGGTACTATCATCACCATTTAACGCATGTGTAAATTGAGGTGCAGGAATTGTGTAACTTATCCAAAGTTGCAGGGCTGGAATTTGGAGTTGGCCAGGGCTCTTAGCCATTATTTAAATAATTAAATAATTTTATCCACTGCAAAAAAGACAACGTACCGTAAATGGGTCAGAACCATTTCTCCAGAGATCATACGAGCCCCAAGATAGGCCAATAATGTTCAACAGATGAGGTGGAAGGTGGAGAGCCAGTGGCTTGTGGGGTTTCTGTCCAGAAGGAGACAAGTGACCTCAGGTTAAGGCTCACCCGCAAGCTTTGAGGCACTTTTGAGATGACCAGAAGGGCTGGAGAGGGAACAGGGATGAGACCCAAATCTGTTAGGATGCAGATAGGTCTCTTTCCTCATCCTGGTGGCATGGTGAATGGGACAGGACTGCCATTGGGTGGAGTTCCCAGGTGGTCCTTATCAGGGGCGTTTCAACACTGTCACGTGCTTTCTGGCACCAGTCACTGCATGAGACAGGATGCAATTCACACTATGTTTGATCTGAGACTTTATTACCTATCAGCCACTAGTCTGTATTCCTCATGTACTCAAATTAGCTTCCAATCCTGCTGGAAGGATTTATATTCCTGTTTTGTAGATGAGGAAGCTGAGCACAGAGAGAGAAGATCTCAAGCCTCAGGCCCCATAGCCGGCAAGGGGGTTTGAACCCAGGCGCCTCTGCCTTGAGAGTTTGTGCCCTTGTTTGCTGTGAAAGGCTGTCTTCACTGGCAGAATGCTGCATGGAGTTATCTCCGCTCACATTCACAGACTACCTGCTCTGCGGTGGGCCCTACGAGATGCTTTTGTATAATGTAATTCCTTTCATTTCAGCTCTACTAGGTAGCCCTGGCGTGTATTTAACCATTCTGGGCTTTTGTGTTCTCGTCTATAACATGGGAATAATAGCAATATGCACGTCAGAGGCCCGATCTGAGGACTGAATGAAGTTGTCATGCAGGGCCTTCATGCAGAGCCTGGTAACCAGCAAGTACCCAAAAGTGCTTGTCAAATGAATCCTCTCCACAACGACCCTGTGATGTAGTCACTTCATTATTCCTACTCCAGCCTGGGGCTGGCTACAAGACTTCCCTTGCCGCTGGACAAAAGGAGATTTTAAGCTACTTTGGGCAAAAGGAGATTTTAAGCTACTTTTAGCATCATAGCTACTGTTTCTTCTCCTCCTCCTCTTCCTTTTTCACGTACAACAAACTGCACAGATTCCGGGTGGGCAATGGGATAAGGGTATGTAGATACCTGTGAAGCCGTCAACCAAATCAGTATGGAAACATAGCCGCCACCTCCGCCTATATCCTTGGGCCCCTCATCTGTGCTTTCCGCATCCCCAGTTCTAGGCAATCACTGTTCTGCTACTTGTTACTGTAGATTAGCTGGCACTGCTAGCATCTCATGTACATAAAACCATGCAGTAAATATTCCTTAAAACATGCACTTCTGGGGCACCTGGCTGGCTCAGTCAGTTCCAGCTCTTGAGTTGTCTAGCTCTTGATTTTGGCTCAGGTCGTGATTTCAGGGTGGTGAGGTTGAGCCCCGTGTCAGGCTCTGTGCTGAGTATGGATCCTGCTTAAGATTTGGTCTTTCCCCCTCCCTTTGCTCCTCTCCCCTCGTTGCGTGTTCTCTCTGTCTCTCTAAGAAAAAAATAAATTTGCTTCTTTTATTCAGCATAATTATTTGGAAATTTGCCATTTTATTTCAGTCATTCCTTTGGATTGCTGTACTAGCCATTGTAAATATTGACCGTAATTTATCCACTTGCCTGCTGATGAGTATTTGTTTTGTTTCCAGTCGTTGGCTATTAGAAATAAAGCTGCCCAAAACATTAGTGTTATTAAATTCTTTTTTTTTTATGAAAATTATTCTTTTCTGCAATTTTCTGAATTTTTTCGCAGAACTCAGACATGACATGTTTTTCACCCCACACAGTCACTTCATTTCATGGTGCTCCTGTAGTGTAATAGTGATAACGAGGTAAGACACATTTATCTCAAGTCAAAATAATTGTTAATGAATATACATGTAGCCTAAATACCTAGGACAAGATATCCATGTCTCTCTTTGTCTAATTCAATTTTTTTTGTGGGTTTGTTTGTTTATTTATTTTACTTTTTAAATGGTCAGCATTTATTGAGTTTTTTCCCTGGCCTTGTCTACAACATTATTTTTTTCTTCAATCAAATCTTTATTTTCTTTCTCCCCATTTACTCCATCACCCCACCCTCCCTTCCAGCAACCCTCAGTTTGTTTCCTATGATTAAGAATCTCTTAGGGGCGCCTGGGTGGCTCAGTGGGTTAAAGCCTCTGCGTTTGGCTCAGGTCGTGATCCCAGGGTCCTGGGATTGAGCCCCGCATCGGGCTCTCTGCTCTGCAGGGAGCCTGCTTCCTCCTCTGTCTCTCTCTCTCTGCCTACTTGTGATCTCTGTCAAATAAATAAATAAAATCTTAAAAAAAAAAAAAGAATCTCTTATGGTTTGTCTCCTTCTCTGATTTCGTCGTTTTATTTTTTTCCTCTCTTCCCCTATGATCCTCTGTTTTGTTTCTTAAATTACACATATGTGTGAGACCGTATAATTGTCTTTCTCTGACTGACTTATTTTGCTTAGCATAATACCCTCTAGATCCATCTATGTCATTACAAATGGCAAGATTTCTTTTTTTTTTATTTTTTCTTTTTTTTTTTTGCTGGCTGAGTAGCATTCAATTGTGTATATATATATATATATATACCACATCTTATTTTCCCATTCATCTGTTGATGGACATCTGGACCCTTTCCATAGTTTGGCTGTTTTGGACATTGCTGCTATAAACACTGGGGCACAGGTGCCCCTTCAGATCACTACATTTGTATCGTTGGGGTAAATACCCGGGAGAGCAACTACTAAGGCATAGGGTAACTCTATTTTCAAGTTTTTGAGGAATCTCCATACTGTTTTCCAGAGTGGCTGTACCAGCTTGAATTCCCACCAACAGTGTAGGAGGGTTCCCCTTTCTCTGCATCTTCACCAACATCTGTCCTTTACTGACTTGTTAATTTTAGCCATTCTGACTGGTGTGAGGTGGTATCTCACTGTAGTTTTTGATTTGTATTTCCCTGGTGCTATGTGATGTTGACCATTTTTTCATGTGTCTGTTGGTCATTTGTATGTCTTCTTTGGAGAAATGTCTGTTTCTGTCTTCTGCCCATTTCTTGATTGGATTATTTGTTCTTTGGGTGTTGAGTTGGGTAAGCTCTTTATAGATTTTGGATACTAGCCCTTTATCTCATCAGTCATTTGCAAATATTTTCTCCCACTCTGGTTGTCTCTTGGTTTTGTCAACTGTTTCCTTTGTTGTGCAAAATCTTTTTATCTTGATGAAGACCCAGTAGTTCGCTTTCACAGCTTTCACCTTGCCTTTGGAGACCTGTCTAGCAAAAAGTTGCTGCGGCTGCGGTCACAGAGGTTTCTACTTGTGTTCTCCTCTAGGATTTTGAAGAATTCCTGTCTCACATTTAGATCTTTCATCCATTTTGAGTCTATTTTTGTGTATGGTATAAGGAAATGGTCCAGGTTCATTCTTCTGCATGTGGCTGTCTAATTTTCCCAACACCATTTGTTGGAAGAGACTGTCTTTTTTCCATCGGATATTCTTTCCTACTTTGTCAAAAATTACTTGACCATAGAGTTGAGGGTCCAGTTCTGGGTTCTCTGTTCTGTTATATTGATCTACATGTCTGTTTTTGTGCTAGTACCATACTGTCTTGATTATGACAGCTTTGTAATAGAGCTTGAAGTTTGGAATTGTGATGCCACCTGCTTTGGTTTTCTTTTCCAACATCCCTTTGGCTTATCAGTGTCTTTTATGGTTCCATACAAATTTTAGGATTATTTGTTCCAGCTCTGTGAAGAAAGATAATGATATTTTGATAGGGATTGCATTGAATGTGTAGATTGCTCTAGGTAGCATAGGCATTTTAACAATGGTTGTTCTTCCAATCCATGAACATGGAATGTTTTTCCATTTCTTTGTGTATTCCTCAATTTCTTTCTTTCATTTTTTTTTTTTACGATTTTATTTATTTATTTGACAGAGAGAGAGATCACAAGTAGGCAAAGAGGCAGGCAGAGAGAAAGGGAAGCAGGCTCCCCGCAGAGCAGAGAGCCTGATGCGGGGCTCGATCCCAGGATCCTGGGATCATGACCCGAGCTGAAGGCAGAGGCTTTAACCCACTGAGCCATCCAGGCTCCCCCTCCTCAATCTCTTTCATGAGTGATCTATAGTTTTCAGAGTACAGATCCTTTGCCTCCTTCATTAGGTTTATTCCTAGTTATCTTAAGGTTTTTGGTACAATTGTAAATGGGATTGACTCCTTAATTTCTCTATCTTCTGTCTCATTCTGTCTCCCAGTGTAGAGAAGTGCAACTGATTTCTGTGTATTGAGTTTATATCCTGCCAATTTGCTGAATTGCTGTATGAGTTCTTGCAACTTTGGGGTGGAGTCTTTTGAGTTTTCCATATAGAAAATCATGTCATCTGCAAAGAGAGTTTGACTTCTTCTTTGCTGATTTGGATGCTTTTTATTTCTTTTTGTTGTCTGATTGCTGAGGCGCTAGGACTTCTTGTACTATGTTGAATAGTAGTGGTGATAGTGGACATCCCTGCCAAGTTCCTGACCTTAAGGGAAAAGCTCTCAGTTTTTCCCCATTGAGAATGATATTCCCTGTGGAATTTTCATATATGGCTTTTATGATATTGAGGACGTATGTTCCCTCTTATCCCTACACTGTGAGGAGCTTTATTTAATAAAGGATATTGTACTTTGTCAAATGCTTTTTCTGCATCTATTGAGAGGATCGTATGGTTCTTGTCCTTTCTTTTATTTATGTAGTGTATCACATTGATTGATTTATGGATGCTGAACCACCCTTGCAGCCTAGCAATAAATCCCACTTGGTCATGGTGAATAATCCTTTTAATGTACTGTTGGATCCTGTTGGCTAGTATTTTGTGAGAATTTTTGCATCATGCTCATCAGGGATATTGGTCTATAATTCTCCTTTTTGGTGGGGTCTTTGTCTGGTTTTGGGATCAAGGTAATGCTGGCTTTATAGAAGAGGTTGGAAGTTTTCCTTCCATTTCTATTTTTTTTTAAATTTATTTTCAGTATAACAGTATTCATTGTTTTTGCACCACACCCAGTGCTCCATGCAATCTGTGCCCTCTCCAATACCCACCACCTGGTTCCCCCACCCTCCCACCCCCCGCCCCTTCAAACCCCTCAGATTGTTTTTCAGAGTCCATAGTCTCTTATGGTTCACCTCCCCTTCCAATTTCCCCCAACTCCCTTCTCCTCTCTAACTCCCCTTGTCCTCCATGCTATTTGTTATGCTTCACAATTTTTTTAAAAAGATTTTTATTTATTCATTTGACAGAGAGATAGAGAGAGGGTACAAGTAGACCAGAGCAGCAGGCAGAGGGAGAGGGAGAGGGAGAAGCAGGCTCTCCACTGGGCAGGGAGCTGAACTTGGGGCTCTATCCAGGACCCTAGGATCATGACCCAAGCCAAAGACTGCCACTTAACTGACTGAACCACTCAGGTGCCCCCTATTTCTATTTTTTTGAAACAGCTTCAGAAGAATAACTATTAATTCTTCTTTAAATGTTTGGTAGAATTCCCTGGGAAGCCATCTAGCCCTGAACTCTTGTTTGTTGGGAGATTTTTGATAACTGCTTCAATTTCCTTGCTGTTATGGGTCTGTTCAGGTTTTCTATTTCTTCCTGGTTCAGTTTTGGTAGTTTGTACATCTGTAGGAATGTATCCATTTCTTCAAGATTTCCTAATTGTTGGCATAGAGTTACTCATATTATGTTCTTATAGTTGTTTGTATTTCTTCAGTGTTGGTTGTGATCTTTTCTCTTTCATTCATGATTTTGTTTATTTGGGTCCTTTCTCTTTTCTTCTCGATAAGTCTGGCCAGGGCTTTACCAATCATATTCTTTCAGAGAACCAGCTCCTAGTTTTGTGGATATGTTCTACTGTTCTTTTGATTTCTATTTCATTGATTTCTTCTCTAATCTTTATTATTCCTCTTCTCCTGCTGGGTTTAGGCTTTACTTGCTTTTCTTTCTCTAGCTCCTTTAGGTATATGATTAGGTTGTGTATTGAGACCTTTCTTGTTTCTTGAGAAAGGCTTATATTGCTATATACTTCCCTCTTAGGACAGCCTTTGCTGCATCCCAAAGGTTTTGAATAGTTCTGTTTTCATTTTCCTTTGTTTCCATGAATTTTAAAAAATTCTTCTTTAATTCCTCGTTGACCCATTCATACTTTAGTAGGATGCTCTTTAGCATCCATGTATTTGAGTTCTTTCCAAATTTCCTCTTATGATTGAGTTCCATCTTCAAAACATTGTGGTCTGAAAATAGACAGGGAATGATCCCAGTCTTTTGGTACCAGTTGAGACCTGTTTTGTGACCCAGGATGTGATCTATTCTGGAGAATGCTCCCTCTGCACTTGAGAAGAATGTATATTCTTTTGCTCTGGGATGGAATGTTCTGAATATATCTGTGAAGTCCATCTGGTCCAGTATCATTGAAAGCCCATTTTTCCTTTTTGATCTTCTGCATATATGATCTGTCCATTGCAGTGAGCGGGGTGTTAACGTCTCCTACTATTATTGTATTATTATTGATGTGTTCTTTAATTTTGTTATTAATAGGCTTATATAATTGGCTGCTCCCATGTTAGGGGCATAAATAGTTACAGTTGTTAGATCTTCTTGTTGGCTTGACCCTTAAATATGATATAGTGTCTTTCCTCATCTCTTATTACAGTCTTTGGTTTAAAATCTAATTTGTCTGATATAAGGATTGCCACCCCAGCTTTCTTTTGATGTCCATTAGCATGATAAGTTGTCCTACCCCCTCACTTTAAGTCTGGAGGTGTCTTTGGGTCTAAAATGAGTCTCTTGCAGATAGAATATCAATGGGTCTTGCTTTTTTATCCACTCTCATAACCTGTGTCTTTTGATTGGGGCATTTAGCCCATTTACATTCAGAGTAACTATTCAAAAGATATGAATTTAGTGCTGTTGTATTACTTATAAAGTCACTGTTTCTGTATATTGTCTCTGTTCCTTTCTGGTCTGTGTTACTTTTGGACTCTCTCTTTGCTTAAAGGATACTTTTTAATATTTCTTGTAGAGCTGGTTTGGTGATCACAAATTCTTTTTGTTCCTGTTTCTCCTGGAAGCTTTTGATCTCTCCTTCTATTTTAAATGACATCCTAATTGGATAAAGTATTCTTGGCTGCATATTTTTCTCATCTAACACCTTGAATATATCATGCCACTACTTTCTGGCATGCCAGGTCTCTGTGGATAGATCTGCTAATCTAATGTTTCTATTCTTGTAGTTTGCTACAGCCCTCTTGTCCAGAGCTGCTTTCAAGATTTTCTTTTTGTCTCTGAGATTTGCAAGTTTCACCATTGTTTTTTTGACTTATTTTTATTGATTTTTTTAGAGGGGTTCTCTGTACCTCCTGGATATTGATACCTGTTTCCCTCTCCAGATTAGGGAAGTTCTCTGCTATAATTTGCTCCAGTATACCTTCTGCCCCCCCTCTCTCTTTCCTCTTCTTCTGGGATCCCAATTATTTTAATATTGTTCCACTTTATGGTATTACTTATCTTTTGAATTCTCCCCCATGATACAGTAGTTGTGTATCCCTCTTTTTTTCAGCTTCTTTACTATCCATTGTTTGGTCTTCTATATCATTAATTCTCTCTTCTGTCTCATTTATCCCAGCAGTTACAGCCTCCCATTTTTTATTGCATCTCATTAATAGCCTTCTTGATTTAGACTTGGTTAGATTTTCTGCTAATTCAAACATCTTACTTATGTCCATACTGATTTAGGTCCCTGGCAGTCAGTACTGCCTCTTGTTCTCTTTTTTGAGGTAAGTTTTTCCATCTTGCCGTTCTTGCAGAGTGTGGTCTGTTTTCTATTTGTAGAGTTGCAGCTATTCTTTTCTTCAATCTCTGATTGAGTTTGCAGGCATTCAGAATAGACTTGAAAGACATCTAGCTGAATTCCTGATGAAACTAAGGTCTCCTACTCCTCCATCATTTTGGACTCTCCTCAGTCTTATTAAATTCTTAAAAGTAAAATTGTTGGGTCATGTGATAGATGGGTGTTTAACTTTTTTAAAAGCTTCCAAACTGTTCTCCAAAGTGATTGTAGTATTTTACATCTCCACCAGCAACCTTGTGGGTGCTCCACTTGCTCCACATCCTCCCCAACACTTGGTATGTCAGTCTTTTAGAATTCTGACATCCTAATAGGTGAGTAGTATGTCGTATTGTGGTTTTAATTTACATTTCTTTAATAACTAATTATGTTGAACGTCTATTCATGTGTTTATTTGCTCTCCATCCATCTTTCTTGGCAAAGTGTTTGTTTAAATCTTACATCCATTATTTATTTAATTTTTTATTTATTTAGTTCAGGTAGCCACAGTATAGTACATAATTAGTTTTTGATGTAGTGTTCAGTGATTCATTAGTTAAGGGTAACACCCAGTGCTCATCAGAGCATGTGTCCTCCTCAATACCCATCACCCTGTTTCACCCTCCACTCAACCTCTTCCCCTCTGAAAACTCCAGATTGTTTCTTGGGGTCCATAGTTTCTCATGGTTCATCTCCCTCTCTGATTTCTCCCCCTTTGGATTTCTCTCCCTCACCCTATGGCCCTCCGTGCTTTGCTTATGTTCCACATATGAGTGAAATCATATGATAATTGTCTTTCTCTGCTTGACTTACTTCACATAACATAATCCTCTCCAGTTCAACCCATGTTGATGCAAATGGTGGGTATTCATCATTTCTGATGGCTGAATAATATTCCATTGTATATATGAATCACATCTTTTTTTTTTAAATTTTTTATTTCTTTTCAGTGTAACAGTATTCATTGTTTTTGCACCACACCCAGTGCTCCATGCAATCCGTGCCCTCTCTAATACCCGCCACCTGGTTCCCCCAACCTCCCACCCCCCAGCCCCTTCAAAACCCTCAGATTGTTTTTCAGAGTCCATAGTCTCTCATGGTTCACCTCCCCTTCCAATTTCCCTCAATATCTCCTCAACATCTCCCCTTGTCCTCCATGCTATTTGTTATGCTCCACAAATAAGTGAAACCATATGATAATTGACTCTCTCTGCTTGACTTATTTCACTCAGTATAATCTCTTCCAGTCCCGTCCATGTTGCTACAAAAGTTGGGTATTCATCCTTTCTGATGGAGGCATAATACTCCATAGTGTATATGGACCACATCTTCCTTATCCATTCGTCCGTTGAAGGGCATCTTGGTTCTTTCCACAGTTTGGCAACCGTGGCCATTGCTGCTATAAACATTGGGGTACAGATGGCCCTTCTTCTCACTACATCTGTATCTTTGGGGTAAATACCCAGTAGTGCCATTGCAGGGTCATAGGGAAGTTCTATTTTTAATTTCTTGAGGAATCTCCACACTGTTTTCCAAAGTGGCTGCACCAACTTGCATTCCCACCAACAGTGTAAGAGGGTTCCCCTTTCTCCACATCCTCTCCAACACATGTTGTTTCCTGTCTTGCTAATTTTGGCCATTCTAAGTGGTGTAAGGTGGTATCTCAATGTGGTTTAAATTTGAATCTCCCTGATGGCTAGTGATGATGAACACTTTTTCATGTGTCTGATAGCCGTTTGTATGTCTTCATTGGAGAAGTGTCTGTTCATGTCTTCTGCCCATTTTTTGACATGATTATCTGTTTTGTGTGTGTTGAGTTTGAAAAGTTCTTTATAGATCCTGGATATCAACCTTTTGTCTGTACTGTCATTTGCAAATATCTTCTCCCATTCTGTGGGTTGCCTCTGTGTTTTGTTGACTGTTTCCTTTGCTGTGCAGAAGCTTTTGATCTTGATGAAGTCCCAAAAGTTCATTTTCACTTTTGTTTCCTTTGCCTTTGGAGACATATCTTGAAAGAAGTTGCTGTGGCTGATATCAAAGAGGTTACTGCCTATTCTTCTCTAGGATTCTGATGGATTCCTGTCTCACGTTGAGGTCTTTTATCCATTTTGAGTTTATCTTTGTGTACGGTGTAAGAGAATGGTAGAGTTTCATTCTTCTACATATAGCTGTCCAGTGTTCCCAGCACCATTTATTGAAGAGACTGTCTTTTTTCCACTGTGTATTTTTTCCTGTTTTGTCGACGATTATTTGACCATAGAGTTGAGGGTCCATATCTGGGCTCTCTGCTCTGTTCCACTGGTCTATGTGTCTGTTTTTATGCCAGTACCATGCTGTCTTGGTGATCACAGCTTTGTAGTAAAGCTTGAAATCAGGTAACGTGATGCCCCCAGTTTTATTTTTGTTTTTCAACATTTTCTTAGCGTGAATCACATCTTCTTTATCCATTTATCTGTTGAAGGGCATCTCTGCTCCTTCTACACTTTGGTTATTGTGGACATTGCTGCTATGAACATTGGAGTGCATGTGGCCCTTATTTTCACTACTTCTGTATCTTTGGGGTAAATACCTAGTAGTGTAATTGCTGGGTTGTAGGGTTGCTCTATTCTTAACATCTTGACACATCTGGGCCACAGCACCAATAGGGACCCAGGTGGAAGCCTGTGGACTTCCTGATTTGCAGAGACAAAGCTGGGAGTCTGGGAAGACCAAGGGGAGCAAAGTTAGCAGGGCAGTGTGAGGGAAGGAGACCCACACAGAGAGAAGATTCCTGATTCCTGAGGAAGCATTTTTAAAATTGGTAGTTTTTTTTTTTATTATCGAGTTTTGTGAATTCTTTATACATTCGAGATACAAGTCCTTTTTCAAATACATGATTTGAAAATCTATGTTCTCCCAGCATGTGGTCTGTTTTGTTCTCTAAATAGTGTTCTCCCAGAGCTTACTGATGGTCTGTTCATTGTTTTTCCAGTTTGATTTTGGATAGTCTTCCTGTTCTTTTTGTGATGTTGACCTTGCCTTTGATACCCCCAATTCAATTAATCTCAGACATGATAATTTAGTTTAGGTCTTTTCTTCCTTCCTTCCTTCCTTTTTTTTTTTTAAGATTTTATTTATTTATCTGACACACAGAGAGTGATCACAAGTAGGCAGAGAGGCAGGCAGAGAGAGATGGGGAAGCAGGCTCCCTGCCGAGCAGAGAACCTGATGTGGGGCTCAATCCCAGGACCCTGAGATCATGATCTGAGCTGAAGGCAGAGGCTTAACCCACTGAGCCACCCAGGCGCCCCAATTTAGGTCTTTTCTACAAATTTCATGTCTCTGTGTGTTCAGTCTTTTCCTCTGGCGTCTTGAACACATGGAATACATTACAATCACTGTTTTAATGTCCCTGTCTACTAATCATGTAGTAATGTATCATGTAGGTACATGTATCTACATGTATCATGTAGATAATGTCAGTTGGTTGATTCTTCTCATAACAGATCAGCTCCTCCCCTTGCTTTGGGTAGTTCTCTACCAGGCATGTTCCATGGCATAGTTACAGGGACCATTGGCAGATCTCAGGAATCTTCTCTCTGTGTGGGTCTCCTTCCCTCACACTGCCCTGCTAACTTTGCTCCCCTTGGTCTTCCCAGACTCCCAGCTTTGTCTCTGCAAATCAGGGAGTCCACAGGCTTCCACCTGGGTCCCTATTGGTGCTGTGGCCCAGAAACTCACTCAGGCTATAAATGGGGGCAATTATAAGATTTCCTCAACTTGTATCCTATCTCTCAGAAATCATGATCCTTCATTGCCTAAAGGTCCAGTTTCTTGAGAACGATTGTTTTGTTTGTTTGTTTGTTTTTTAGCTGTTTTAGGTGGGAGGGTAAATCTGGTCTGTTACATGATCTTGGCCAGAAGTTGACATCACCAGAGTTTCTTTAGTCATAGAGCACCCTTACATCTCTTGTCCAAACTCTCGTTATTAGATATTAGGAAGCTGAGGAACTCCCCTTCTATTATATACAGTATGTAGTTTGGGGCTTAAGGGTTATGATGTGCCATATTTGGTGTTTGGGTTGGGGACATGGATACTGTTGAGGCAGAAGCTAGGTTGTAAAGGGAACTGAATGCTGTGCAGGGAGCACAGCCTGTCCCCCGACTGGTGGGGGAGGGACTGAAGAATCATTATAAGTCTAGAAATGGCATAGCCAGGCTGGAGAGCCTAATTAGTATTTACACATCCCTTTTTCCCATAATTGGGTTATAGTCCTCTCCAGACCTATCAGGGAGCTGGCAGAGGGTGAGGTGTGGAGTTTGCTGAACTCTGGACCACAGTCTGCCCCTATCTCTGTGACTCTGGACATATCAGCTCATCCCTTGTGGGCATCAGTTTCCACAGCTGTAAATGAAAATCTGAATACCTGTATCCACATGCACTGGCTGCAGTGAGGATTCCATGAGATGGCACATGTCTGATCATGGACTGTGAGTGCCCAGCACAGTGCCTGGCACACAGCCCTTGGTGAAGATGAGCAATTACTAATCAAAAAAGCTGAGGTTCAAGGAGGCTGTTTTGATGTGGTAATAGAGCAAGCATTGAGCCGTACTAAGCCTCCACTTCAGCTCTCTGATAGCTTGCCATGTCTATGAGCCTTTGAAACAAGATTTAATCCAAAAGATATAATAATGATTGGTTGAGGCGAATCCCAACAGGGCCACAAAGATATACGTGGGGGTGGCAGAGGATCCCCTGCCCTCGGGCATTCCCTGACCCAGCAGTTCTAGCCCAGACTGACGTGACTTTTCTGAGCAATGCATGTTGGAAGCCGTTGGATTTCCGCCACGTAGAGGGTTCCATTTAACCAACTAGAATGACGACTCACAGCTAGACTGTGGTGTGCAATGGTTTGTGGTTGTATGTCTTAATATGATGTTTGGGGCAAAATTAAACTGTAAGAGGCTCCATCACAAAATGAAAGCTTTTATCTATGTCTGTTTTCCTGTGGTGCAAGCCCTCTGTACAGGCTGCTCTCGCAGCCCAGGGTGCAGTGTCCTGTTTAGTCAACTTTTCCTGCATTTCTGATTGTGGAGCAGGCATGGTGCCTTCAATTCTCAGACTATTAAACCTTTCTGGGCTCCCCCAGATAGATGATATATTCTTTCTCTTTAGATGCCTCTGCATTTTGCAAATACTGCCATTTTTATAATCCTCTTCTTTCCTTCTTTCTCTCTCTGTCTGTGTCTCCCACTTGACTGCAGATCCTCTGTATCAGCAGAACGGCACTTCCCCTCTTTACTGTGGTACCCGTGGAACCTAGGGCAGCACCTGGAACTGCCTGTGCTCAACAAATATTTTTGGATGAATGAACGAATGCATGGACAATGGTAATATAAGCTGAAGTGATGTACATAAAGAGACTTGCACATAGTAGGACCTTTCTTTTTTTCATTTCTCTGCCGTGTATTAACTTGAACTCTTAGGGGCGCGTGTGATCTTGCTTATCTCTCTATATTTATCCTTATTTATTGTCACAGAGCATTCTAGGGGGTCAGCAGATGCTGGCTGAATGAACGAACAAGGAAGCCTTATGCCTTAGTTGCTTTCTGTCTTGTATGAAATGGTTGGATTAGCTATCATATCACTCCACTAGTATTTCCTGAACCTTTGTTGCGTGCCAGATAGAGGTTGTATCAGGCACGGATGGTATCCTTAGAGAAGACTACAGACTAGTAGAATTCAGACAGGGACTGCAATGCAAGGTAAAAGGTGAGAGGCCACAGCTTGAGACTGATGGAGAGTGCTGGAGACCAAACGCATGCCTGTCCTGTGGGATGGGCAGTCACAGCCATGAAGAGAAGATCCAGATCTCATCTTCTGCACACCTCGCCACCACAAGTAACCTTTTTCTCATTCATTCTCATTCTAGCACTTGATCTAACCCCTCTCAGAACACTCATTCCTTTTCTTGAAGGTTAATGCTGATGGTTAATCTTATGTGTCCACTCGATCAGGACACAGGCTGCCCTGACATTTGGCCAGACATTATCCTGGTTGTGTCTGGAAGGGGGTTTCTGAATGACATTATCATTTTCAAGTTGGTAAACCAAGTAAAGTAGAGCTCCCTCCCTATATGGGAAGGCCTCATCCAGTCACTTGAACAAAAAGGAGGGAGCTCCTTCTGCTTGAGGGCTGAGCTGGGACATCAGTCTTTTCCTGTCTTCAGACACAAACTGGATTATCAGCTCTTCTTGTTTCTCAGACCTCTAGCTTTCGGACTGGAACTTTGCCCTCAGCTCTCCTAGTGTTCAGGATTTCAGACTCAGACTCCAACGGCACTATCGGCTTTTCTGGGTCTCTAGCCTGCTGACTATAGGTCTTGGGATTTCTCAGCCTCTATAATTGCATGAGAAAATTTCTCATTATCGATTACCTATCTGTCTATCATCTATCATCTGTAATATATATGTATTGAGATATATATATATATATATATATATCGATATATATATATATATATCTCCCTCTCTCTCTCATGTCTTACTGTTCCTGGTTTTTTGGGGAACTCTGACTAACACAGAAAGTAAGAAGGAACCTACCCTTTCCTGAGCATGTCTATAATAGGCTCTGGGCCAGGTGCTTTACACCCATTAGCTTATTCATTTCACATAACATCCTCTGAGGGTAGATGTAATTTCCAGCCTATGGATGGGAACTGTGAGGCTCAGAGAGGTGAAGCAACATTCCCATGGTCACACAACCAGCAGATGACAAAATGGATTTAAACTGTCCTTTCTGGGGCACCTCGGTGGTACAGTCGGTAAGACGTTGACTCTTGGGTTTTGGTTCAGGTCAGGATCTCGTTGTCTTGAGACCAAGCCCAGCAGCATCCAGCTCTGTGCTCAGCATGGAGTCTGTTTGAGATGCTCCCTCCCCCTCTGTCCCCTCCCCGTCACGCTTCTTCCCTCTCTAAAATAAATCAATGAATCTTTAAAACAATTTTTTAAAAATCTCATTTCCTTTAGCATCATCGTTCCATGCTATTTCTCCTTCACTCGACTACTTTCTTCCCTGCATGTTTTATCTCTCTAGTAGAGAGTTTTTATTTTTGTTTTTATTTTTGTGGACAGAAACCCATTCTAATGGTTTTTCCTCTGCTTGTCCACCTTTAGTTTTGGTGCTTCACACAGTATCTGGCACATGTGGTGAGGGTGGGGGTGACCTCGGGAATTGGGAGTAATCTGTCTGGATTGTGGGGCTTCTCTGCAGGGCAGGACTGGAGAGCCTGTGGAGCCCTACCAATCCCTCCCTCTCCCCTTGTTTCCAGTGTAGTGCCCTTCCTTCTCCTTGCTGCTGTGCAGTGTTATATGGCCATATACTCCCCGTGGCAAATCCAGGGTGTCCTCAAACTTTTCCCCTGAAAAGTTGAGAATCACACTCCCTAGAAAACACTTGCCTGTGCCACCTGGGCCTGGAGCCAGCCAGGCAGCAGGGCTGGGAGGCGAGCAAGGAGGAAGGAGTGTGGCGTGAAGAGGACCGGGAGACCCTGACAGCTTGCTGGGCCCCTGCTGGGTGAACTCCAGCTATAAATAGAAGGAATACTAAGCTGAGTGTGTTTAATATGCACATTGAATTCATTTACTTAATGAACAATTTTCCTGGAAAAGAGAGCTGAGCTGTCAGAGCTGAGCTATTTTTGAGTACGATGTAAAAGAAAAACTCAAGAGAATCATTTGCTATTTGGATTTATGCTTTTAAAATAGGTCACCATAAAAAGCAACACTGTAGGGGCAGAAAGAAGATCAGTGTTCATCAAGGGCTAGGGTCTGGGGCAAGGGACTGACTGGAAAGGGGCAGGAAGGAACTTTCTGGGGTGTTGGTAGCATTTTTATATCTTACTGAGGCAGTTGTTACATGGCTGTTTTGGAACTGTTCATCTGAAGTAAATGAATTTTATTCTATGCAAATTATACCTCAACAGCCCTGATTTACCACATCACAATGCTCCTGTCAAGGGAGAAGGGAAAGGAGTGGAGAATGAAAGTTTTCAAGCATTGGCTTTGGGTGGAGTTCTCTGTAGATAATTTATCTTGTTGTAAACCCAAAATCTCCGTTTTGCAGATGAAAGAGCTGAGATTGGGAGAACCTAACTTCATTGCTCCAGTCACACATAAGCTCCTACTGTATCTGATGAGGAGGGTTCAGAATTCCATAGTAACCTTCCTCCACCTGCCCAGATGTTCAGATGTTCAGAGAGGTGGAGCTGAGAAGTCTGGGAATAGAAAGTACTGAGTTTGTGCGCCTTACATTAAATGCTTCAGACAGCTCTATGCTCTTTCCCCATAATGGTCCTCCATTCTGTATTCTTTGGCCGTCTCTGGCTGCATTTGGGAAAAGGTCTTAATAAGGTGCTAATGGTCTTTAACAGCTTTATTTAGTACCCTTGGACCTCCCTTTTTATCAAGTGTGCTTGACTTTGGGCAGACATTGAAATCTGAAAGGGGGTAGGGTGCGCTCCATAGTGCCTGCTGTCATTCCTGGACCCCATTCCCATGACTGACATCATTAATCGATCATAATAACTCTACGAACTCTGACTTGCTCTTGCAGTCCTTTATGACAGTCTTCTGAGCGGTAATTACTAACCCATCTGAGTCGGCCTTCAAAAATCAAAAGACTAGTGGCCACTAGAGACCACTCACCATTATACCTGTGTTAGCAAGGCCTAGTATAGGCGCATTTCTTAAATTGAGGATGAAATCTTATCCTTTCATCTCCTCAAACTTGGAACCCAGAGAAAAGCTGATGTGTGAGTCTAGTGGCAAAAGTAGAAAAAGTGTGGATTGGACAGTTAGAGTTGGATTTGGACATCAGCTCTGTACAACTACCCCCCCATCCCTCCCTCATTGTCTTCATTTTGAGACAGGGATGATAATAATAGCTATCCAAAGATGTCATGGTGAAGTTGAAATCATATGAGATCACTTATAGGAAACAGAACTCACCATGCCATCAGCTCTGTGCTAAGGACTATTACATGCATTACCTTGTTCAATCCTTAGAACAAAGTTAGGCATAAGAAACTTTTCAATCTGCATTGATAGATAATACTCCATTTGTTCAGATCATGCACTAAAGAGTGAGGTCGTGAAGTGAACTCAGGTCTGGCTCTGAAACTCATATTGTCCATCACAAGCTACACTGCGTCTCTTTCCCGGCATGGGGCAGGCAGTCTTTTGGGTGCCACATCCCTTATTGCAGGGCCTAGTTGACTGGCAAGGACTCAGACAGGAACTGACTCATATGTCAGACTGGTATAGGCACTGAAGTGAGGAAGATGACATCAGCAGCAGGGAATTCTGGGAGTGGTGGAAGGTACCAGTATCATTTTCAGGATCCTGCTAGTCTATATGGCACCTTTGTACAAATTAGAAAAGAAGTGCCTCGTCTGGGCAGAATAATTACAGAAGGCACTTCCTCTGGGAAGGCACAGTTCAATCCGAGGCAAAGTTTAGAGTATTTGGATGAAAAGAATGGGGTCCCTACCTCTGGGTGGAGGAATTAGTACCAGGTGGCATCTCAGCAGACACTCAATCTCTTGACTGGTGTCTTTGTGCAGTACACAACCTGCACAACAATGTTAAGTGACTGTATCTTGACCATAGGGAGAGGCAGCCTTAGGGACTTGGAAGCAGGTGAAAGGTGAATGTCCCAATAGGTAATTTCATCAGGCAGGTCACATCGTTGGCCTGAACCAGAATTGGAATCCAGCTTGGAATGATAAGAATTACTGGGGTAGGGGTGAGGGAGGGGGGCCTCTTAGTAAAAACACAGATTTTCAGACCCTTCCCCTGAATAATCTGACTTAGTAAATCTGGAATGGTGAATTCTTATACTGGAAAAAGTTTAGGAACTACTACTCAATACCATGCTCCTCACGCCGCATTGCAACTCTCTGTTAGCAGCCATGGTAACTGTCTGGCCTGCTGGGCTCTCTCTTGAGGGCAGGGCCATGTCTGCATCCATAGCATGTTGAGCAAGGGCTGGCACAGACAATGAATAAAAGTCAGTCAACAGACAAACCACGCATCAACTGAGTGGCTTCACAGGCCAGAGAATTCTGGCTTACTCATCATGCTAGTCATTACTCTTTGCCAAGGTTAACTTGACCTCCGTGTCTATACTCTTTCCCTCCTTCCTCCCTCCTTCCCACTCCCCAGCCACCATCTCTTTCTCACCCTAACCCCGCAGGAGAGGACCCGCCGTTCTGAGAGAACCTTTCAGACTTATCTAGAGCATGGCCACAGCTGCTTCTGGGCCTGGGTCCTACCTCTAACCCACTGCGTGTTTGCACATCTTTAGCTCTCATTTCCTCCTAGATGAAAAGGAATGGTTTTACAGTATGATTTCTGAAGTCTCTTCTAACCCTGACATGCTGTAATCCTCTGCTTGGAATCTAAGATTTCCGGTAAGTTCTGTAAGATGAGAAGGTTTTATCTGAGGCTTTTGGATTGGCATCATAGAGCCTGCTGGTTGCAGCTCAGGCGATAAGCAGCGGTAGTCTGGGACTTTCCTGAGATCTGCTTTGCTGGTGGGAAGGCTTTCGGTCACAGGCATGCTCCAGCAGGTTCTGGCCACTCCCGTGGGCAACTCAGTAAATACTGGCCACTGACGGGTATGTTGTACGGGAAGCCAAATGGATGCGCGAGAGGCCCTGGAAAACATGGCCGTTCAAAGGCAGGCGGCTGTGCTGAGTAGCGTTCCAAGTGCACTAACTCTCCGAGGCTTTGAATAGCAAGCTCCATCGGAAAATCACAAGTGTCTGCTTCCAAGGGAATGGCTTCTAGTAATAATAATAATAAAAAGGGGCTTTGAAGGCTTCTTGGAAATCAGCTTCTATAAAATAGTGTTTTGAGAAATTGAGTTGCAAGCCAAGCAGAAACATGGATTAAAATTCTCCCTTCGCATACTTTTTCTTTTAAAATATTTTATTTTTAAATATGAAAATAATGTGTGCATATGGTTAAGGAATTCAAACAGTACCGAAAAGTGCAAAACACAAAGCAGAAATCTCCCTTCTCCCCGTCTCATCTCCCATCCCACGAGGTAACTATTTTCTTTTTGTGTGTGCCATTATTCTGTGATTTTATAAAAATTAAAAAAAAATATATTGTGGTAAAATGCCCATAATGTAAAATTTGCTGTTTTAACCATTTTTAAATGTACAGCTCAGTCACATTAAGTACACTCACAGGGTTGTGCAGCCATCACTCCCTTGTGTTTCTACAAAATTTTTCATCTTCCCCAAATGAAACTCTGTCTCCCTTAAATAATACCCCCCCATTGTGTCTACCTCTACCTGTGGCGACAGCCCTCTACTTCCTGACTCTATGCTTTTGTCTCCTCTAGCTAGGGGGAGTCGTGCAATGTTTGTCCTTTAGTGACTGGCTCATTTCCCTTCCCATAAACAAGTCCTTTTTGCCTGTTTTTCAGGCTGGTCACTGCTGTGACTCTAATTCATATGTTTGTATGGTGTTATTTAATCTCTCAGACTTAAATAGTATTTATTGATCCCTGTAATGAAAGATTTCGGTCTTTGCTCCGCTTCCAGAATCTTTCCTTACTCTCTATCTCTTGTACTATTATTTTCAGTTCTTTAGGTTATTTTTAATACTTCAAGTAAGTGGCCTTCCCTTCTGAACCCTAGACTCTTACCTCCATCTCCCTGCTTGATTTTTCTGCCTGGATATCTAACAGACTCTCAGACTTGAATTGTCCCCAGGGAAATCCACGTTTTGGGCCCCACCCCTCTCTGCTCCTCCAACCCGCTCCCCTCCAGTCTCCCTGCTATTCAGTAAATGCCAGCATCATCTTTGCAGTGGTTCAGTCCCCAAATCTTCTAATCACCCCCTGTTCCTCATTTTCTTTTGACAGTATATATAATTTTACATACAAACTGGTGGTTGCCAGAGAGGAGGGGCTAAGGGTGGATGGGTGAAATGGGTGAAGGGAATAAGAGGTACAAACTTCCAGTTAAAAAAAGGTAACCCAGGAAGATGAAAAGCGCAGCATAGGGAATATAGACTGTAATACAGGGAAGACTCTGTATGGTGACAGTAACTGCACTTATCTTGGTGAACATTTTGTAATGTATATAATTGTCAAATCCTTATTTTGAATACCTAAAACTCATGTAATATTGGATGTCAGCTTCTGGATTAGTTCCACTGTTTCTTGCATCATGTTTATTTCTCTTAGCTTCCTTTTTCATTTTGCTTGAGTATATTCCCTGTAATTGCTTTCAGAAAAGGTGTGTGGGAGGTAACTGTACAGTTTCCTATTACTGCTGTAACATATCACTATAAACTTTGTGGCTTAAAACAACACATGTTTGTTATCTTAACACTTTTGTAGGTTAGGTGTCTGACCTACATCTCACTAGGCTAAAATCAAAATATGGGCACAGCTTGATTCCTTTCTGGAGACACTCAGGGAGAACTTGTTTGCTTGCCTTTTCTGGCTTCTAGAGGTCTCTTGCATCCTTTGGCTCCTGGCCCTATTCCTCTGTCTTCAAAGGCAGCAATGCGACATCTATCTGACCATCCTTGTGTGGTCACATCTCCCTCTGACTGCAGAGGAAAAGGTTTCCTACTTTTTTTTTTTTTTTTAAAGATTTTTATTTATTTATTTGATGGACAGAGATCACAAGTAGGCAGAGAGGCAGGCAGAGAGAGAGAGAGGAGGAACCAGGCTCCCTGCTGAGCAGAGAGCCCGATGCGGGGCTCGATCCCAGGACCCTGTGACAATGACCTGAGCCAAAGGCAGAGGCTTTAACCCACTGAGCCACCCAGGTGCCCCAGGTTTCCTACTTTTAATGACCCATGGCAGGGTTCTTAATTTGTTCATATCTGCAAGTCCATGTAAGGTAACATACTCATAGGTTTCTGGAATTAGGATGTGACACCTTTGGGGGAAGTCATTCTTTACCTATTACATATTCTTTTGGAGTCCTCCCAAACCCTGGAAATTCTTGAATTAGCTTCACACTGCTTATAAACTTCTAGATTCAAAAGCATGTTCCATCATAACTTCAGACACTCTTCCATGTCATCTGGTTCCATAATTGTTGACCCAAAATCTGAGTGCAGTCTGATCCTTTGTCCTTTACAGGCACATTTACTGCCAAATCCCTGGCATCTTTTAGAATTGTCTTACTGAAATTTTATCAGATCATGACTGAGAGTAGGTTTTCATTTTGTTTATTTGTTTTGTTTGCACCTGTCATGCTTCACACTGAAATGATCCTTTCAATCTCTGAAGACGTGAATCTATATTTATGGGATTTTTTTCCCTGTTTTTACTTTGCTATCTGCATTACCCCATGGCTTTCACTAATATCTCCATATCTGAAACTCCTATTAAAGGAATTCTGAGCCTTCTGGACTTGTTCTCCAGTTAGTCTAACTTGCAGTTTTCTCGATTACATTCCTTCTCATCTTCAGGTACCTGTGCTGTGAGATCTCCTTGACTTCATATTCCAGAGGACTCATTTGGACTCTACTCATGAGCAACTTATCATCTGGCCCCACTGCTGAAGTTTTTGCATGTCAGTGAACATAGTTCACATTTCCAAGGACCCTTGATTGCCTCTTTCTCATGGTGACAGTAACTTGGCTTTCTGCTGAAATGTAGCTTGAAAATTCTCGTAGGTTTCTTCCTTATTTCTGTTGCATCCAGAGTCTGTTGCCTGCATTTTTTCAGGCTTGGGATTTCTCTTTCTTAACAGTTTTCCTCAAATGTTGACCCAGTTGGCTTACTTTTATTTGTGGCACTCTTGCCTGACAGTGTAGTCACCTCACTGACATGGTTTCCCTTAGTGATCCAGGTCCACTTATCCAAAAGGCCTTTCCTTCAGGTGGGAGGGCTGACAGAGAGCTCTGCATAGATGAGCAGGTCCTCTTGGATGGTGGGCTGGTCCTTTCGGTGGATGGCAGGGAGTAGAGCAGTTTGCTTGAGCTCCCAGAATTTCCAAAGTGAAAAGGAGTGTGCTGTTGGGTTGGGGCCCTGCAGCACACTCTCTTCCTGGATGGAGCTTCTTTCTTCTTTTTCTTCAGCTGAAGATGGGCTTGTGGATTTGCCCTGAACTCTTCTCTGCTCCCATCCCCAGCCTTTGGGCAGACTCTGGACCCTCCCCAGGCTAGCCTTCATTCCTTCATAATGGCCATCCCATAGCCCTTTCTGGCTCCCCAGGCCTACTCACTCCTCTCCCAAGGCTTTTCCAGGGCTCCACCAGGTTACACTGGGTCACATACTCACTGCAATCTTCTGTCTGTGTCTCTCACTGACCTCTTGTGCTCTAGCTTATACCTCAGTGATTCCATTTTCTTTCTACCCTTCAGAGATTTGTGTGTGGATTGCATCCACTTTTTTTTTCTGTTTGTTCATCAGTATAACCAGGGGTTTATGTATTCTATTTTGTACATGTTTGTTAGCTATTCAGCAGGGTCTTGTCTGGGAGCATGTCCAGTCCGCCATCTTGAACCATAAACCTGAAATTCTAAAAGTCCAAACACCATTCAGATGTAAAAGAAATAGCTTATGCCATCTCCTCTTAGAAGTATTTTTCTCCCCTTTCACCCAACCCAGATTGTTCAGGGCCTCTCCTTGGGACTCTACGTAGAGTACCTTGTGTTTCCTTCTACCATGTCACATCATATGACTACTGGCTTCTGTATATTGGATGTGCCTATATTCAAAGACTGTAGGGTCTTTGAATACAGGGTACATGCTCATCTCTGTGCACATGGTAGATAGTCAGTAATATTTACAGATTAGAAGTACATCCACACCCACTCTATGAACATGGCAATCCAAGGTGCTGCAATATGGCTTTAGCTTTCGAGGAATTCAAAGTATAGTGAGGACAACAGACATGGGCACTGATAATTCTAAGACAGTATAAACAGAGTGTGTGGGACCATAGGTAAGAAAGCAGGTAACTGTGCTTGGGGATGGAGAGAAGTCAGGAAAGGCCTTCAAAAGGAGATTTTGTTTATGTTAGTTTTGAAGAGTGCACAGGGGCTCTCAGGTAGTTCCAGGTATATTAAAGCATTCCAGAAATAAAGCAGCAGTTCAGAGTTAATTGTGGCTGGTGTACAAAGTATAAGAGGGTGCAGTAGTAGAGGAGGAATCTGAAGAGATAGTTATAGAGCAGAACATGCCCAGTGTCAGCAGCGAAGGTGGGCATTTTGTACTTGATCTTGAGGGAAGCTACTGGGGGCTTTTAAGCAAGGTGTGGTATGCTCATATTGGCATATTACAAAGATGTTGACCGTAGAGAAGATGGACAGGCAGTGTCTTGAAGATCTGGGACATGATTGCAGTAGTCTAAATGAGAAGTGATGAGATTTTGACCAAGGGAGCAAAAGCTAGGATAAAGTTGAAGAGATGGGTTTGGGGAATGGCAGGGGGACAGAACTGTGGGTTTTGGTGACTATTTGATGTGAAGGACTGATGAGAAGGGAAGAGACAAGCTTCTGGAGGCCCTTCTGGTGGTGGGGCTCTAGGATCCAGTGATATCAGGAAAGGACATGAACGCTTTTGTTTTTGGGTAAATCTCAAGTGAAAGGCAAAGAGGTTGTGGCAGCCATGATTTATGAGACTCAACTAGGCTCTTTCAGTCCTTTCTGAAACTGCACGATTCAGCTGAAATGAGGGAAAGGCGTGTCTTCAGTTTTGGGTTTGACAGCCAGGCTCCCCATTTCCTTCCCAGGAAACCGACTGGGAGTGGGATGTCCTGATGAGGTACATGAGATCAGCTTCATGTCAAGTTTGGATTAATTTTTAAAATGGGATTAGCATCCAACTGAAATGGATGTCAACTGCTTGGAATGCATCTTTGGATCTGAGTGATTTTGATATGAACCAAATGTGATCGCCTAGTAAAGGTTTTGTTTATGTGGCACCATCCTGATATTTCAACTCCGCCCCAAATTTAACTCTCAGAAACCCTCCAGAGAAAAGAATATATGTCCCTTGTTTTGCCTTTGTGCATCTCTTACATCTTTTCTCTTTTCTTTTATTTCTCTCTTTCTT
>NW_019154093.1:25119797-25201682 GCF_002288905.1 Enhydra lutris kenyoni | reverse complement strand
TTTCTTTCTTTCTTTCTTTCTTTCTTTCTTTCTTTCTTTCTTTCTTTCTTTCTTTCTTTCAACATACTCTTTAGCTCTTCTTAATCATGACAACACAAATCAAAAGCATTCGAGGAAAACTGAGGGAATAGGTCTTACCATATATGAGCATTTTCTGGGTATTAAGCATGCCCACTAATGATACTGTGTGGACCTGCACAACTGCATTAAACATAGGAATCATGATACCCATTTGACAGCTGTAGAAATTAGGCCTTAAAGGGGTTTTCAAGTTAGTAAATGGTAGAGAGGATTCAAATACAGTGCAATCTGATGTACGAAGTGCCTACCAGGACCCAGCATTATACCTGCATTACTCCATTTAATTCTCACAGCCATGGAAAAGTGTAGAGACTTAGAGAAGCCTAATAAAAAGAGGCTTAGCAAGATTAAATAACCTCTCCAAGGTCACTCACCAGGGAGACCTGAGATTTTGTTTTCCTTCTTTATTTGTAGACCAAACGTACGCATTATATGTCTAAGAGGTGTTAAGAGGCATATGGGTAATATTATATGTCATCGCAGGAAAACTCCCGTGATGCAGTTCAGATAGAGAATCTCTTTTGAAAGCTCTGTTTTCTTGGTAGCCATTCCCAAAGCTTTTAGTGATGGGGAAGGTGGAAGGGGAGTAACTTGTTCCAGGCCCTGGATCGGACCATTCCATATTCCACACATAATTCTAATACTTCAAATAGCCCTTTGAGGTGGGTGTAATGATTCTGGTTTCCTAGATGAAGGAACTGAAGTTCAGAAAGGTTAGGTAAAGGTGAACTAACTCACAAGTTTTCTGCTCAGATCCGGCTGACCCAAAGCCATAGGTTTTCAGGATGGTGCTAACCCACACAGAGGGCAGTTATTTCAAGAACCACGTAAGAAGGAAGAAAGCAATCAGGACGTGAGCCCTGCCATTGCTATTTCACTTGGCCCCTGAAGTTAGCCTAGGTAGGTGGTGAATGAACATCCTTTGATGAAATCTTCAGATGATGCTAAGTCAGGCCCTCCTTAAACATGAGTAACCATAAGAGCTACACAAATGACCCCAGATGAAGAAGGCTAGAAGTATAGGCGGGAAATAACAGAATGAGATAGATGACCACAAGGGAAATTCTGAATTAAAACATGTGGGCCGGCCAATGGGACTAACATAAGCCACTTTCAGGAGCTCGGAGCTCTGCAGTTGGAAGGGCAGCAGTGGTTACCGTACCCAGCTCCTTCAACAACAGATGAGGAAACTCAGACTCAGGAGGTGGAGATTAGCCAAGGCCACAGTCAAATTAATGGCAGTGCTGGGATGAGCCCTAAGTCTCGTCTCATAAGTGACTTGCCCTTTCATGATGACCCATGAGCTTTGGAGTCAGAGGCACTTAAACCTCACTCTGCCATGTAGATGCTGTGTGTCTTCAGGCATGTCACTTAACCTGCTTGAAACTCACTCTTTCTATCTGGAAAAGTGGTAAAGTGATACATATTCCTTAAGGTTATTTTGGAAAACAAATGAAATGATTGGTACCTGACACATAAAGGTTCAAGCAAGATGAAATCTCTTTTTTATTTGCAATAGAGAAATGCCCTGAGGGCAATAGCTATGGGGCAGGGTGTGTGTTGTCTCCATTACAGCCCATGTGAATGGGTGCTGGAGGCTTTTGCAGGAAGATGGGTGGTGGATGTGGTGGGAACAGGTAATGTCATCCAGCTTCACTCAACAGTGTCTTCAAATGAATCTATCAAAAATGTATCACAGAGTGCCTATTACATGCAAGGTAGACTTTGTGGCATCTCATGGAATGCAGGACAGTGGGGCAGAACGATGCCCCCAGACTAGAGGTAGCAGAGCTTGGGAGGAGGAGCTGGGGTATGAAAGGATGTAGACACTGTCTGTAACCCTCCCCGCCCCCACCCCTGCTGGACTGCAGTAGGCCAGAGATGGAGGAGTAAGAAGTATTCATCTTTTATTCATCATCTAAGTTTGCTTATTACATTAACTCCACTGAATTGAGATTTTGCTTAAGGACTTTTTAAAACTAGTTTATTTATTATTCTTTTTAAGTAATCCTTACACCCAACATGGGGCTCAAACTTATGACCCCAAGATCAAGAGTCACATGCTCCTCGACTAAGCCAGCCAGGTGCCCCTTACTTAAGGATTTTAAATGACTACCAAACTTTTGATTATCTCAGAGTAAATAAGGAAGTTGGGGTGTGCCTCACTTTCATCTGGAATATAGGAAGGACTCCCCCACTGACCAGGTAAGGGACATAGAAAGTTCCTTTTCTGATGCAGCTCTTGATTCCCCCATGGGTGCTGGTCACGTTTACATACTTGATTTATTGGACTGTACTCTTTACATTGGCTTGTTTGATTTCCTACTAGTGATGGGGAGTTCTTTGATGCAATCAGACTGATGGTTGTAAAACTAGAGCCAAATACACAGTTGTCTTCAGTAAGCATTGTGGATGGAGATGCATAAAGGAAAAGTTACCTGGGTGGGGAGTAAAGCAGACGTCTTCCCAGAAGCTGACCTTTCTGTTGGGTTGTCCAGCTGTCATCCATGCAGCAAGCACCTGCTGAGTGCCTCTTACATCATTCCTTGCAGAGTCTTTTCTCTTGGGTCATGAGTGAGTGTGACACCATGCTAACTATCTCACCGTCGGGACTCATGATGAATACACTTTTATTTTCTCATCTTGTTTCATTATTTGCTTTGTGCAGTTCTCTCTGAGGGCTAGGAGAGTGTTGTTCATGTCTCCGAATCCCTAGCACTGGAGCTGGCACCTAGAAGCTGCCCCATAACAGCAGAACCAAGGGCTGAACAGAGCAAATCTGAGATCTTTGTAACACTCTAGAGGTCAAATCCACTGAAGCAGGAAGCCAGCCCCAATAGTGCCCTGATATTTCTGGAATATGGATTATGTGTGGGGTTAGATTAGGAGCTGCTGTGACTCAGAAAGAAGGGTCTGGATCCCAGATCCCCCCAGCTACCTGGGAAGCATGATTTTTTCTAAGACTTGGTTTTGAGAATAATAATGAGGGCAGTAATATGCATCATAAATGAGACATGTGAAGGTATCTAGTAAAAAGATCTCTAGTTTGGTGCCTCATAAAGAATACGTTCTTTCTCCATTTCTCCATTTATGTATATATTTCATATATATATAAATTTATATTTATAAGTACATAATATACAAAATTTATATATTTTAATACTAACATAATAATACATAAGAGGTACTTATAAATTATATATTTTATAATTTATAATTATCTATATGTAATTATATATTTATACATACATTTAACTTATATAAACTATATATCAATTATATATTTATAATTTATAATTATATATATAATTTTTTAGACTGACTATCCTCCATCCTTGAAATCCAAGCAGCTTCTGGGTGCAGGAGTCATAGAAATGCACAATTAAGGATTTGATCATGTTGGAGAAGAGCTGACATCAGATAGCATGATCTGATATTGTGGTGTGCAGAACATGAAAATCAGATGGATATTATTTAGGTTTGGCTTGGAGCCCTGTCTTTCTCACGTACCAACTCACAACCTTGGCAAGTAAATGACTTTTCTGAGCTTCTTTGCATTTACCTTTAAAAGAAGTCAGTAAGATGTCTGGACCCTTCTTGAGGGAAAAATCTGTCTTATTCATCTCCATGTTCTTATCAAAGCAGCCAGGTACAGTTATAATACTATATATAATAATAAATAACTCTTTTCTAAACATTTAAATGGATTCACTTAATCCTTACAGCCACACAAGGAGATAGGTACTCTTAAATTTTTGAAAACCCTTGGGGAATGGAATTTTACTCGTACATCAGTAAACCAAATCAAAAGCAACAATGTGGGACGCCTGGGTGGCTCAGTTGGTTGGACGACTGCCTTCAGCTCAGGTCATGATCCTGGAGTCCCGGGATCGAGTCCCGCATCGGGCTCCCAGCTCCATGGAGAGTCTGCTTCTCCCTCTGACCTTCTTCTCGCTCATGCTCTCTCTCACTGTCTCTCTCTCAAATAAATAAATAAAATCTTTAAAAAAAAGCAACAATGTAGCAACACTAATGTGTGACTTCAAGTACCTTGAAAATATAAGGTAGTCTTAGTTCTTCTATTTCTCCACTTTGCTATAGGGGACATGCTGCTCAGACTTATCATAAAAAAGGGAAGGGATCATTTAAAGAGATTTTACAAATATTGTCCTCCATGCGATCTCATTTAACCTTTGCATACAGTTCTTTGAGGAAGATACAAGTATCTCATTTTAAAGATTTGGAAACTGAAGCACAGAATAATTAGGTGCTTAGTGACTTGCTCAGTGGCTGTGCAGCTATTCTGTGGGAAAGTTATGATCCAGATCTAGGTGGGGTGTCTGCAAAGCCTAGGCACTTGGAGAGATGGCTAAGTAAAGGGAGGGGGAAAATGCAGAGGAAAAAAGGAGGTGTCCAATGAGTTTGCTGTGGGTTAAAACAGGGTTTAAAAGCATCAAAAGAACTGAAGCCTTGAACCCCACCCCCTCCAACACAACTCAGATGTTTTTGTTATTCTGACAGTCAGAAGTAGATGTCCCTGAAGTTCCTCCATTCCCAGGGAAAGGCCAACGGTAAGCCTACTGGTAACTGCACAGGATAAGGAGAGTGTTATATCCAGAGAAATTTGAGAGGCTAAGTGGAGGTCAGGTGTTGAGAGGTGTGTCTCACATGTGTCTCACATGTGAACACCATGATCACTCTGGTTGGGTTATTCTTTTTACTCTTTTCCCAGATGCTGGGGAGGTAGTGTGGCACTGGAGGACACGGGATTAGAACTTGGGTAGGAGCCCCTGGAATGGGAGTTTACTCTAACTTGCTTCAGGGTTTTGCCCAAGTCCTTCCCTTGGGATCTCAACCAGAAGGAATAGGCTGGGACAGCTGATAAAGGAAAGCTCTTCCTGTTCTAGACTCTAGGGTCGAAATTTACTATTTTTTCCTCTGACTTCCTACATTCTAGGAAGGGTGCTTCAGTTCTAACTTGGGGAGAGGACAGGCATGACAGACTAATATTTCATTATGTCACCTCTATACTTAACCCTCTTGCATGGCACTTTTGTATTTTCCCCATTAGGGCCCCCACTTGCTCTTAATACATCAGACGCTTATGCTAATTAATTAGGTGATGTGTATGTGTGAACAAAGTACAGTCCCTGTGATTCAAGTCCCCCTGGAACAAACTGAGAAATCTGGGACAAGTTATTAACTGCTCTAGGCTTTGGTTTCATGCTCCGATAAAGAGAGTCTGAATAGTGCCTACCTGATTGGGATATTCTGTGTGGTGAATCCATTTCTGTAAGCCAACTAGAAGAGTGCTGGGCCGCAGTGAATACTCCATGATAAAAGTTATTTTTATGAATTCTCACCAGCTCTCTCATTCTACACATGAGAAAATGAACCCTGCATAAATTTAAGGTCCTACGATAAGCACGTGCTGGGAAGGAGGGTGAGAATTTGAGGATATTATGATTGTATCTGAACCTGGGACCCACAGATACCTGGGTTGTGGCCTGCTGCTTACTGCCCTTCCTAACTGTGCTCACTTTCTGCCCTGCTCTTAAGGCCCGTGGTTGAAGAAGGAAGGCCCAGCTCCCAGCCCAAGGATAGCACACTCCATGTATAGCCTTGGACTAGACTGATGTGTCTTCCCAGGAGCCAGGAGACTGGTTGCATAGAGGGGTGGACACATGGGGGAAAGGTGGTCTGTTCTCAACAGTAGTTGTCATTGAACTGCATCTTGGCTGTGTTTAAGGCCATTCCTACACTGTCCCCATCCAAACTCCTCAACCTCATCTCTATGCTGTTGTATCCAAGCCTTATCTGGATAGTCTGTGTCCTGGGTCCTCTGTACACCAGTCTGCTCCAGCAGGAAACAGAGTGGCTAGATACTCCCCCCCCCTTTTCTAATCCTTACTGTTGTGACCAACAAATCCTGATTAAAATTTTCCATCTTATTGTTAATTTAGATTAAGTTTGAGCAGAGCATCACAATGTGTTGGAATCATTTGAAACTGCATGTCCCAGGGCACACTGAACTTAAATAAGCAGGTTTCCACAAAATAAAACCAGCAGTGATTCAACCTGCCTATGCAAATCTTTGTTATGGAACCAAACAAGAAAAAAAAAATTGAATAATCAGAGTTTCTTGTGGAAATTAGATCTGCATTATATGATAGGAGAAATCAGTTTCAGTAGAAATTATAGCCACAAAATAAAATTCACAATGACCCAAGCTATAATTAATAAAATGGGATAAAGACAATAAACTGATTGAGGGAATCAAATCTATATAAGATTGGAATAAAAATTTCATTTTGAAGAACATAAAAGTGCAATTAGATAAATTAAACACAACCTACCTATAATACAATAATGATGTAAGTGTCTGTATCCATAACTCAGGTCCATCCCTGGGGTAGGTGGGGTCAGAACCTCTGAGGAATCAAAAGAGCAAAATTAACATCTGAGGGGTCAAAATGAATTCCATGTAACCCAGCACAGTGGCTTGTGTGATGTGTTTGATGACACATTTCTCTAGAAGCTAAGACAGTCCTGGCTGGGTGTACTATTTTACATCTTAATGAGATGGTCATGCAACCTTGGTGAACTTACCTTTGCTACCTGGGATGACCTGTAGTTTCTGAAATGATCAAGGTCTTTCTCAGTGTTATTAGCAACAAATGAATGGAGTATAAACACAAAAGGAACATGGGTTTTGCCATGTGTTTCAGCTCCTGTAGAGCATCTGAAACCATTTTCCTGGGCACTGTATACTTGAGGGGCCAGAGTAAGTAGCTTCAACAACTGATGTTAAAAAGTACCTAAATCTTGGGGCACCTGGGTGGCTCAGTTGGTTAAGCATCTGACTTTTGCTGGTAGCTCAGGTCATGATCTCGGGGTTGTGGGGTCAAGCCCTTTGTCGGGCTCTGTGTTCAATGTGGTGTCCGCTTGAGATTCTCGCTCTCTCCCCATCCCCTGTGTGTGTATGCTCTCTCTCTCTCTCAAATAAATAAATATATCTTTTTTAAAAAAAGCACCTAAATCTCACTTTAAAAAGGGGGGAAAATACCTAAATTTTATATATATATATATATAGTTGGCCCATGAAACTTCTTTCTAGAAAACACTTTTTTTGAATGTCCTTTTGTGACTTTAGTCATTTCCCATTGACTAAGTGGGACACTGGATGGTTAGATACGGTTCCTGCCTCCCAAGAAGGCAAGACACAGTCATTCACACATACATAGCACAGTGTGCTCAGTGTGATAATAGACTACCCTATATGCCGAGGGTATGGTAATCACTTTTGCTAGGTAAGTTCAGAGGAGGTGAAACTTAAGTAAAATTGTCAAGCTCTAGGGAATGAATGCTTCCAGTTGAGTACACAACATGGATAACATGGTGGGGAAAGTATTTCATGTGGCTGGGGGTTGGTGGATGGAGAACAGGGTCTGGAGATTAAGGCTCATGGAAATTAGAGTGTTGACCCCTGCCTCTTCTTCCCAGATCTGAGTGAGCTCCTGTGTCCTGTCTAGTCCTGAGGTCCAGGCATGGGTGCTCTCCCCAGTTGGATAACTACTGGTAATCATAAAGCTAAGGGGTGTTTTGAGATGTTTCAGAGCTGTCCACATAGCCTCTCAGGGTCACCACATGATTTGGGTTTGAACTTAAGGCACAGATGGGTGTGGATTACATTCACTCCATGACTATCCAGCAGCTCAAAAGCTGCTGGTAAGAGGTCTGGGGTTGGGAGGGCATAGCCTTAACTCAGACCTCAGTCTGAGGTTTATGCCCCCTTGGAGGTGCCTCAAGACCTTTCAAGAAATGTGCAGGTATGGGTAGTTTTAGGGGAATCAACTTCCATATATGTTCTTTCCTACCATTGGTCTCACCAACAGCTTTCCTGCTGGCAAATTCTCCTCCCTCTCCTACAGCCCCATTCATCATCTCCCTCCCTTACCCTCTTTTAAACACCTATGGCTTTATAGTTTCAGGAGACGAAATTAATTTTAAAATTTACGCACACACTTCACAGAAGTGCTGGATGATCAATAAATGACTAGGTTCTTACATAAAAACCCAATACATTAGGGTAAAATCCTGTGGGAGAAGTGACCTAGAAACAGGAGGTCAAGGAATTTCTCAAAAAGGAAAAAGAATAATGTACAATTTCCAACAGTTACAGAAGAGCTTGTTTGTACATTTTTCAAACAGATTGTGGTGGGTTTTAAGTAACTGGTATTTAGACCAAATAGGGTACACAAAAAAAGAGCAATGCAACAATTCTATTTTAAAATGTCAATATTTACAACATGTTGTTTAAATTTCGATGAAAACTTCAGATGTCAACTGAAAATGTGTGAGGGGGCACAGAGCTTTGACAAAATTGTTTGAAGGGTACATGAGCAAAAGTACGCAGACCTCTGTTCTGCTGAGCCTGGCTGGCAGGGCATTCCTGGCCTGGGGACTGGACTCTGTTCTTTGGGCCAGCATCTGTCCCACCCTCAAGAGCAGGATCCAGAAGCCAGGACCCAGATTCCTATTCAGGGTCCCTTCTCCGACCTCCTTCCTGGGGATTCAATTCCACATTCTCAGGAAGACTTCTCACACAAAAGCCTTCATTCCGCATGTTTTATCCCATTATTGCATTCCGTGGCCCATTAGAAAGAGATTAATCCCTTTGAATAGAGCCCAGACCCTTAGCCACACAGCCCTCAGGTAAGGAAAGCCACCCCTTTGGAAATAAAACTAGAGTAGCCTTGATGATCTCTTTGAAGAGAGAAGAGATGTTACCCTTCTTCCTCCTCCTGCAGGTTGGAGGGCAGAGCTGTCACTCAGGTGCCGCTAGCAGGCATGACCTTGCAGCGGCACACAGGCCAGAATGGGGTGGAGAAACAGAGAGCACTCTTTCATCCTGATGCCACCCACCACTTGGGAGCTGTGAGACCCTGGGCAAATTCCTCACCTTCTCTGAGTCACAGACTCACATCTGTGAGGTGAGATCCTAATGTGATCCTCTTGCGGTTTTTGTAAGGATGATATGAGATATTTAGGAAGGCGCCTAGCCCAGTGTGTGAAATGCGGGAGGCTGCTCAAGTCTAATTATTCTGAGCACGGACTTGTAGATGTTATTCCTTTTACCACATGTGGGGAAAGAAGGTGAAGAGGGTGACGTCTTTGTGAAATTGTCATGCTCCTGAGAGAGGCAAACCAGAGGAGCAGGCAAGGAGAGTGGGGCAGCAGGGGATACATATGAGGATGGAGGGGAATGTGGGCTAAATGACAGGATACATGGAGGACCGTGATCTGGTGTTGGGGTAGAGCCCATAACATGTAAGTGCAGAACTGAAGGCCCAGAAGGAGTTGGGTGGGCACAGAAGGGGAAATACCATTGTGGGCACGGGGAAGGTCCCATACAGAGACCTGGAGGCAAAGATCTCGGGCTGGGTTGGGATGGGGTACCCCAGTCAGGCTGGAGAGGGAGGAAGGGGCTGTGTGCCATGCTAAGGGGCTGAGACTTACTCCCTTTTGGGGGATTGGGAGTTGATCTGGGAACGCCCTGGCCTGATTTGAGGTTTAGAAATCTGCTATAGTGAGGAGCAGATAGCAGGTGTCTGTCTGGAGATCAGGGAGAGCAGTCTTTCTTCTAGTCCACGAGCCCCTTAAGTGCACAGAGAGTGTTTGCCATACCTCTGAAAATTCAGGGCCCAGGACAATGCCCATGGCAGAGTAAGAGTTTGATGGCAAAGTTGTTGAATGAACTGGTCAGTGACTCAGCAAATAAATTTCTCCCAATTTTATATTAACCAGGGCAAAAATGACCGTTGAATATAGCTGCTCATCAGTGCCCCTTATCTTGTCCCCTCAGTGCTCTCAGCAGATTCACGCCTGCAATCGAGGCAGCCTGCAGGGCGATGAAGCTGCCTGCTCATTAGCGCAGGAATTGCCCTAAGCATCCCTCCCCATGTCCACTTGAACTCTGAACCTTCTGTCTCCCCACTGTCCTGCTCCCTGTCTTATTTGTCCCCATAACTTCCTTGCTGAGCCCTGTTCTGTGTGATGTCTCTCTTTCACTGTGTGATTTACTTGCCTCCAACCTGATGTTCTCAGAAGGTGCCTTTCTCCCCTCCAGAGGCCCTTCTCACTTGCCGGTCCGCATGCAACAGGAAGCCAGCAGTCTGGTAAAGTGCCAGCCCCAAGGGCAACAACAGATCTCCCTTTTCAGTTCAGCTAGCGTGCTGGCGCTATCGTAGGTACAGGGTGATTTCCTGAAGCTTTGTGCAGTTTTGAGAGTTAGGACCCCCCTGACCTACTCCACTTTGGGGAATTTTCTCTAGGATTTGCTTCACAAGGCCAGACCTGGGGGCCTGTAATTATACTGCAGGACAGCAGGAAGGCAGCAGAGGAGGGGAAATCAATGAAAAGGATTCTTATCATAAGCCCCTTCTCTAATTTGGGGAAACAGAAATTTCTGCGTGTTTTCTCAATAAGCACTTCATCAGAACCCTTCTTACCCTGACAGGCTTCACTCTTTCATAAACACAGCAAGAATAACCTCTGGACGCTGGCCTACCATCATCAAGTATGAAAATGTGAATTCCACGGGTCACTGTTTTTGCAGCCGCCAGATGTGGATGAAAGGGGAAGGGTGTTTTATTGTGTTTTCTCAAGAAACAGAGAAAGGTCTGTCCTGAGATGGGCCTGCTTCCCTCCCACACAAGTGGTCACCATGTGGCCAGAGGACAGCTAGCTAATTTGCAAGATTAAGCCTTTCCAAATATTTAGAATTGGTCTATTCTGTCTTCAGCTAATAAAATGGATTTCTGCCCCAAAATGGATTTAGGAAGCAGACACAAGAGCTCCTAAGGGCTTGTTGGCAAGTTACCTGTTAACAGGGTCCATCTGTCAAATGGATGTGCAATGGGTAGGCCCTGCATGGATCTCCTACTTGTCCTCCCAAGGACGCCTACGTTCATGCAGAAATTCTCCTGAGAACAGATGAAGGCCAGGGCCAGCTGATGCTAAGCGATGCCCAAGCCATAAGCTTCTGCTTTTGGTCACACACTTATGCCCTATAAGTGCCTAAAAATAAGCACACATTAAAAAACAAACCTATGCCCCAAATGAGAGCTCTACATTAATTGCAAATATATTTATTCAGGTCAATGTTTCATTCACTAATATTGAGTGTTTACGGTGTGCCAGAGACTTGAGGAACCAGGGAAACAGTCCCTGCCATAAAGGAGCTGGTAGTTTTTTTTAGGTTTTTGTTTTTGTTTTTAGTTTTGGGGATACGGAGTTATAAACATCTATAATGTAAAATACTCTAAAACAGAAAGTGTAAAAGGAACTTTGGAGAAGAAGGCCCAGAGTGTGTCTGGGGGCGGGGAAGGGAGTTTCAGAGTGGAAGTAGTCCTTGAGTGGAGCCTTAAAGAATGAGTCGGAGGTTTCCAATGGTGAAGTGTGCTCAGGACAAAAGAACAGACCTTTCACAGACAATGCTGTGTTTGGGGAGTGACATGTGTTCATATGGCTGGGTTGTGAAGTAGGAGGAAAGGGAGAGGTGGCCCTGAGGAAGTGAGGAGGAAGGCAAGGGCCCGGTTACCAGCGGCATTAGTCATGCTAATACATTTACATTTGGCTCTGTAGGCAGTGGGGACATAGTGGGGCCCTGAAGAATGTTGACTAAGAGAGCAAAGGGGTCACGTCATAGTGCAGGAGATGGTTGGAAGGTGAGTGAGACAATACATGTCCAGTTGGCAAAGCATACTTGCTAATCATTAAGTATAATAAAGGATAATGAGCTTTAATAGGGTGAGATGGGGCTCTTCTCTTTGCCCTTGCGATCTGCTCTCCACCCTTCTCCACCATGCTCCGTACTCTAGGATGCTGACCTGTATGCACTCAATCAGTGGGTGTCCTAGTCCCTGGGGTTTAGTGGAAGTCCCTGGGGTTTAATGGAAGCCTTGGTGGGAGATGGGAAAGAGAAAGAAAAATAAAGTCAAGGTATTATTCTCCAGGGTTTACTTTGGGTTGATTTTGTGCCTTGAGCAAAGTTATAGCTCCTCTCCATGCAACCCTTTCCTGCTGAGGTCCAGTAACCTCTCCCGGTCCTCACTCCTTCAGACGTAGGGATGTTAAAAGCCTTGCCGGCCCATGGGTACTGTGCTATTTCTTAGAATTTCCCTACATCCTGCCCATTCCTTCCTAAGGAATCCCTTTATTAAATACTTCTGAATTATCCAAATATGAGTGGGTCATATGTTTTGTGCTGGAACTCTATACCAGGTGGCCCAGCAGTGGGCAGAGCAGTTTGGTTCTGCCTGGACCAGGGAGGGAGGAACCAAGAAGCCTTCAGAAGAGAGGTGGTGTTTGAGCCCTGTCTTGACCCATGAACTTGAGTGCCCAGGCATCAAGAGTGTGAAAGGCATCCTGGACTGAAGGAATAGGGTATACAGATGAACAGCAGAATGCAGGAACTGGGTGTACGTGGGGAGCCACGGAGGGGAGTGTGCCTGGAAAGTGAGGTGAGATGCTGCAGATGAGGGGCAAAGGTAAAGTAGGTCAGAATAGAACAACTCTGGAATGTCAGCTTAGGAGTTGTCCCCAGGAAAAGGGCAAGAATGGTGGCAGCACTGGGGACCGAATTAAGATGAGGAAGATGGAAGGATCTGGGAGTGTTAAGCTTAGAGAAAAGACTTGGGAGCATGATCATTGTCTTCAGAAATGTGAAGGATCTGGATAACCATATGGCAATATGGATTGTGACTTCATATTTTTTGTCCAAGTAATTCCATGTCTAGGAATTTAGCTGAAGGAAATAATCCAAAATGCAGACAAAAATGTTCATTGCTACATTATTTATAATAGTCAAGAATTGAAAGCAACCTAAATGCCCAGTAAAAAGAGAGTTGTTAAATAAATTATGGCAGATCTTTACAATATGTGGTTGTTAAAGTGTATAAAAAATTTAAGGCATGGGAATATACTTTTAATATCATGTTAAGTAAAAAGTAGGATACAAAATTTCTATACAGAAGGATCTCAGGGACATAAAAATATACAGACAAAAGAAAGTTGTGAAATTCTCATCCATGGTTATTGCTGTTGATGAGTTTGTGGGTGAAGGACATTGTCAGGCTGTTTCAAAGATTGTTTGTAAATAGGATTTGGGAGGTAGTGTACTGTGGAGGTGGGTGCACAGCCTCTCGAGTGGAAATCATGAATGAGACCTCAACCATTTACTGATACAGGTTATACTGTTTAATTCCCTCCCCCTCCTCCACCTCTACTGCCTCTACCACCTCCACCCTCACTCCCATCACCACCACCTCCTCCACCTCTTCCTCCACCTCCACCTCCACCTCCTCCACCTCTACTGGCTCTTCCACCCCCACCTCCATCACCACCACCTCCTCCACCTCTTCCTCCACCTCCACCTCCATCTCCTCCACCTCTACTGGCTCTTCCACCCCCACCTCCATCACCACCACCTCCTCCACCTCTTCCCCCACCTCCTCTACCTCCTCCACCTCCTTCACCTCTACTACCTCTACTACCTCCACCCCTACCTCCATCACCACCACCTCCTCCACCTCCACCTCTTCTTCCACCTCCTCCTCCTCTACTGTCTCTACCACCTCCACCCCTACCTCCATCACCACCACCTCCTCCACCTCTTCCTCCACCTCCACCTCTACTGCCTCTACCATTCCCACCCCCACCTCCATCACCACCATCTCCTCCACCTCTTCCTCACCTCCTCCGCCTCTACTGCCTCTACCACCTCCACCCCCATCTCCAACACCACCACCTCCACCTTTACCACAACCACCTCCACCTCTATAACCTCTACTGTATCCACCTCTACTCCCTCTACCTCCTCTACCTCTGTTCGCTCCACCTCCACCACCTCCACCAGTACCTCCACCTGCACTACCTACATCACCTTTACCTCTGCCTCCACTATTTCCACCACCTTTACCCCCTTTCCTACCTCCACTGCCACTAGCATCTCTACTACTACCACCTGTCACCCTCCACCTCTACTACCTCCACACCCATGACCATCTCCACCACCTCCACTATCTAACTTACTGAGCATGTACCAAGTACTAAGCATATAATATATGTTTCTCTACATGTTATATCTCTTAATCCTCTCAACCTTGTAAGGTAAGTTTGATTTTTACTCACATTTATCAAATGAGGAAACCAGCTCAGAGAGGTCAGCCAGCTTATCCAAGATCACACTGCAAGCACATTTCCAGATTGAAATTTGAGCCTGGGTTATCTGCCTCCAAGCCGTCATGCCATGCTGCAAGTCCATTATTTTCACGTAGTCATGTCACTGTCTCCAGTCATGTATCATTGGCTGGAAGTTTTTCACAATGATGAACCACAGTGCTCAACATGGCACATCCACTTGGTAATGCCTTAAGAGATATGGCTCTAATTAAAGTAGGTGATGCAAGTGAGATAAAGTCCTATGATGAAAAAAAGGGCTCAAAGTAAATGCAGTTGACCTTGGTTAATAAAAGCAAATAACTACTATTATTGAGACCTTCTCATGTACCATGAAATGTTCTGAATTTTTTATATGTACTAACTATTCTAATTCTTACAAATAGCCTATGAGTTTAGTGCTGTTGCAATCTTCATTTGAGATGTGAGGACACAGAGTTTACCTATTGTCTCCATTTACACAGCTAGACAAGATATAGACCAATGAAGGCAAGACATCTGGCCACTTTGCTCCTTACCCAGAAGTGGGGTTTTTTGTTTTTTGTGTTTTTTTTGGGGTGGTTTTGTTTTGTTTTTGTTTGTTTTGGTCTTAAGGGTTAGAATTCCACTCAGGGAGTGAATAACTACCTGATAGCTGTCTTTCTTATGAAAATTCTTCCAAAAACTATTTGGGAATAAAGGTGTTATCAGGAGTTTCAGCAACAAAAGAGTGTAGTCATACCTCTTGGTCTGAGAATGTGGGAGGGATTTGCTTTTTCCTCTAGAAAAAGAGAAGGGAGGGGAGGGGTGGAGAGGACAGCGCGAGTGAAGGTGCCACCAAGGTACAGCATGGATTGGCATCTATTGATTTGCAGGTGGGCCAAAAAAGGTTTAAGAAGAGGTTCCAGGGTGCCTGGGTGGCTCAGTTGGTTAAGCGACTGCCTTTTGCTTAGGTCATGATCCTGGGGTCCCGAGATTGAGTCCTGCATCAGGCTCCCTGCTCAGTGCGGAGTCTGCTTCTTCCTCTGATCGTCCCCTCTCTCATGTTCTCTCTCTCTGTCTCAAACAATAAATAAATAAAATCTTAAAAAAAGAAGAAGAAGAAGTGGGTCCAACTTCATGGTGCAGTTCTTAAGGTTTTAAAGGTAAATGTCTCCCTCCAAAATATCAGTAAGTAATACTCCTTTTGAGTACTATAACTCTATATGATTTTATAATGATGATGATCATTACTATTATTGATAAAAATTGGAGAAGGGCCGGAATTTCATATAGATCTCAATGCTATGTGAGACAGAGTCAGCAACTTTAACAAAGGAGCCTAAAATCATATATGTATGAGCAAGGGAAGCCCCTGAAATTTGCAGGTATCTAGAGGAGGTCTTCACACCTTCAAAAGGGACTCACTCCAGCCATTCCTTTGGAGATCTCTCCAGGAACAGCAGCCTAGGAAACACCCGAGTTACCTACTTCAGCAGGCTGAAATCTCCTGACAATCCTATCATCTCTTGTTCTGGCCGTTTTCTTTCCAAAAGAAATAAACAGTGATGAGAGAGAGTGTGAAACTTTGGGGTCATTGACAATAAGAGGGAGACCCAGGATTTGAGACCAGGCAGGTCTGATTTCAAGGCCCATGAATGTAACAGAACTCCTCACGCTTTCACCTGTTTTGATTTTTCTTCTCTGTTGACCCTCTGTGGGAAAACCTCTATATGGCCTCAGTGGTGGTGATGCTAAATCTCCAGGTATTGGGATGGCCCAGGGCTTAGTCCACTGGCCACATCCTTCTACCAATTCAGCAAGCAGGGTAGACTTATGCATCTGGCTCCCAGTAGGGCAAGAGAATCTAGACCACCTCCGTGGGGTGAGCCAATGGTTAATTTAAGGTAATGAATCGACCTGGAATCTGGTAAATACTATAAAGTAATAGTTTCCAGTCTTAAAAATGTAGAAGTCATATTTTCCCAGTTCTAAACTGCAAATCTTCATTAAGATCTGCTCGGCTTTGTAACAGGATTCTCATAATTTTAAAGTTTTTAAAATTAAAAACAAATACATGTTTATTGTGGAGTATACATTAACTGAAAATTTCTTTCTTCTTTCCTAAATTTCCTTCTCATTCCTTTGTCTACTTTCTTTGGATTTGATTATTATTTAAATGTAAAATAGAGTCCTCCTGATAGCCACAAAAAGAGGTGATTATCCAAATATAACAAATATATCCAAATATAACAAAGGTCTTTCTTGGCTCCCCATCTAGAAGGTGGGGAGGAAGTACGTGAGAGCAATCATGATAGAGCAGTGTTTCCCAAATTGTGTTTTCTGGAAAAATAATTCTACAAGATGTAAATGGATGTTGTGGGGGCAGGGGGAGGGAAGGCTCAAATGACTTGGAAAATGCTGTTAAATTTACAAAGTAATGGTTTCTAAATTGCAGTTGAACTATAGGATTTTCTGTAGCCTTTGGTATTAACAGGGATTAAGACTTTTCTAGCAAAAGGGAGAGGAAGACAGATAACAGATAACAACTAAACACTTGGGACCCTGTGCCCTTTGGGCAACTCTGGTGTGGATGGACAAATACAGGACAGGGTAGCTGGAAGCCTGTCCTTCTCTTAATTAGCCTTTGATGTGCTTTCTGAAGATGGGCCCATTCCAGCCATCCAACCATTGGTAAAATAAACAAGGATTATGTTTGAAGTGGGGTTTGAAGGATGCATAAGGAGGATCAGAGAGGGTCCAGGTGGAGACAATTGAATGGGCACAGTACAAGGCACTTCCTACCCAAAGTGTTAGGAAACCAAATAACTCTGCTCATGTTTTTGTAACAACTCTGCCCTGTGAGTAGAAAAGGCAGCCGGCACATTTACTTCCGAGAGATGGACTTTCACCAAGATCTTTTCATTTCTGTTTCAACACTGAGAAACCCACCTGTCTTTTCCTAAGTGTTCCTGCCCACAGAGGTAGACCCACATCATAAAAAAGTCATATTTGAAATAAGAAACCTCCCGACTTCCGTCACTTTGACAGCCAGACTTTGGGCTTACGGAGAAATTACAGATGAATGTCTTTAAAATCCTGTGAAGGACTTTTATGATCCGTTACTTGAATGGCAGGTCTAGAATTTTCATACATGGCTTATTTTTACTAATTATATAAAACATCTATGCATACGTATTAGAAAAGTATTTGCTTTATTAAGAAGGAAAAAAAAAAACCCAGCGTGTACCAGAGCCTGATTTGGATTGCTAACTGTAAAATAAGTCGCTCACTCAAAAACAAATCTCGAATTTGCAGCTGATGAACATTTCAGTTCACTGCGGTTTCGTGTCTTTGGAATTGCAGAAATGAGAATGGTAGGTGCTGCGCTATCAAGGAGCTCACAGTTTGTGGGGAGACAGACTAGAACTCAGCTGAGGATGGTAGCATGGTGCTCCCAAAGCGACGCTAGATTCTGCGACAAAAATCCTACAGATCCCAAAGGGAACAGTGACAATCTTGCTTGGAAAGATGTAGACAGCTTCACAGATGTGGTAATTGAGCCAACTCATATAGCTGAATAGGATTTTGTCCTTAAAAGGCAGGATGTAAAGGCAATAGTACTCCGAGAAGCCTTCCATAACTGAGTCAATTTCTTCTACTGTTCCTCTCATAAATGGTATTGTGATCCAGTGTTGCATGTACTACTGCTGATGTTTCCGCTTCTTTGTACCGTTTTTGTGTTCACATTTGTCTAGTTAATCTAGTTACTGTTAGATTACATGCCTGTGAGAGCAGGGACCATGTCTTTCTTTTCTGATTGAATGAATGAACAACATGGACAAAGACAAAGGAGCAGGAGATAAGGGCGTTTTGGGAGAACGCAGAGTAGTTCCTCCAGCATGGCTACAGGAGGATTCAGAGAGGGACAGGAGACTGGAAAAACCCTGAGCAAAAATTTATTACCTCTTCGTGACCAATTTCGAACTAACATAACCAGATGAAAGTGAATTAGCCAACCAGCTTTTCTAAATAGCCAGTTTGATGCTTTTCCCGCCCACACCCGATCAATCGATCCTTTCATGTGTCCCAGTGGTTAAAAGTCATTGTTTACCCCAAAGCCAGGTGGTCAGGTCTCAGAGACTTCCTTCTTCTTTTAAACTCCTTTCGTTCAAAGGCCTCTCTTTCTGCCTACTCATTCAGAGCCATGAGGAGCTTTGGGATCACACATCCTTTTCAAGCTCCAAAGTGAAGTTTGAGGTTCTGTCTCATAGAATCCTGAAATGTCAGAGCTAGAAGGGACATCAGTTGGAGAAACTGAGGCTCAGGTTGAGGAAGTGACTTGTTGGGGACCACACAGCCAGGCGGGGAGCAAGGTTGGGGCTGCAGCCCAGATGTGTGTGACTGTGCTCCATCTCGTCATCCTCTACTTTTCTGAAGCCACTCATCTTTCATTCAGCAAACTTCTGCACTTCCAGGCTTCCTGCCCCAGAAGAGTTTCCTGTTTTACCTCCAAAGCCATCAACAGCCCTTAGGCCTCTGCCAAACATCTGGTACTTGACAGGGATGTTCCCTGCTTCCCCCTCTCTGCAGGGTGCTGAAGGGGTGGGTCATGAATTATGCCTCGATTCCATCCAGCCAAGCAGAGTGTAAATAAACAGAAGCATGGAAAGCATGTGTGTAGATGGATAGTGAGCGCGATGGATCCCTCTATGTGCGGGAAAGCCCTGGCAGCCCATCTCCGGGGCTGTCTCAGGCTTTACCTCTCCCCTTGGGGGCTCCTTGAGACCTGGCCACTCTCCGTACCCTCCATTTCTACCCCTGAACACTTTCTCCTGTGATACGGAAGTGTGTATACTTCCCCCAAAGTGCCATGTTCCTTCCTATGCTGCTTTTTCATTCTTTCTATGTCCCTTTTTGGAAAATCTCCCTCCTGATGAGTGGGCCTTTAAGAAAGCTCAGTTTACGAGAAACTTCTGTGAAGCATCCTTGATTTCTCCAAAGTTCAGGGCTGCTTCATCTGTTCGCATTCTGCACTTTCAACCACTTAATGCTTCCATCATAGTGTTGTGTTAGTAAGTAAGAGGGAATTATCGGAGTATACTTGTCCATCTCCCCCACCGACAATAGCTAACATTAATACCTCCAGTATATTAGGCATGGACAGTGTGCTAGAAAATGTGTTTAGAATTTTACTTATGTTACTGTAGTTAATCTTTGGAATAACCTTGTGAATATGGTGCCCTAATTTAGGTTTCACTCAAAGCAAAGCCTCATACAAGGACTTGGGTTCCAGCACAGGGGATTCCAAGAAGAGGGAATGAGGGCACAGAGTGAGGTAGACAGGGAAAGAGGAAAAGCTAAAATAAGTTTGTGTTTTTGAGGTCACTGTGGTAGGCAAGGGGGGTTCACGTCTGTCTCCTAGAAAAGTGAGCAGCTAGAGAATTTGCCCACCAGTTACCATGCCATGCTGATTAGGTGCTGTCCTGGGATCTGGGGGTCACTGGTGCTCCCACCTTTCTGGGCTGAGTTCACCTACACAGGTCAAGTAGATTATGGCATTATTAGAGGAAGCCCTGGGGCGGAATGCTGAATGATGGGAGATGCTTACTTGGGGTGGAAAGCTGGCAGTGCAAGGTGGACTCTGAGCTTGCATGGAAATACTCATCACAGGTGCAGCTGAGATTAGGGATGAGTCAATGGGGTGTGATTAAGGTCCCAGAGACATCTGCTTTAGCAGATAGCTCAATTTTACAGGTGAGGGAACTGACCTCTGCCTTTAAAACTCTCCACTAGCATGCTAGACTCTGAGTGTCCTGAAGGTGTGGCTCATGCCTCTTTAGTCTCTGCAGCTTCAAGGCCTAGCAAGGACTTAATGGGGGCTTAGAAGGTGATACCTGAATAAGTAGGAGGCATTGGCAGAGTGGTAATTTGGGGATTTGCAGGGTTGATTCTTATTTCAAACATTCATCCAACTTACGGTATGCAACTCAGAGAGCTTATAGCCAAGAAGGGAAGGCAGACAGTAAACAAGCATTAAAAAAAAAAAAAAAAAAAAAAAGATCTCTGTGTTATGTGGAACTCTGTGTTATGGAAACAGAAGGAAGCTCACCTAGCTTATTGGTCAGGAAGGCCTTTTGGAGGAAATGAGGTTTACCCTAGTACTCAAAGAATGAGTAAATTCTGGGGGAGGTGAGTGGGTGGAGGGCAAGCATGTTGAGAATGGCTGGAAACACTGAGTAGCTGAGGAACTAAGAGCACACAATATGGCTATTGGGTGGTGGGACTGTAGGGATGGCTGGTTGTAATAACTAAGGTTGGAGAAGTTGTAGGGCCAGATTATTGAGGACAGTGTTGTAAGCCAAGATAGGAAAGGACATTTTGATTACGGTAAAAACAAAAACCAAACCAAAACAAAAGGGATTAAAGGAAAGCAAGATGAGAAATGGGAAGGCCCAGGCAGGGGGCTGTTGGGTGATGTCCAGTGGAAACACGATGGTAGCATAGCTTAGTGTCATAAGATGGTGGGAATGAGAAGTGGGTGGATTCTGGAGACATGCCTGAAGTTGAGTGGTTAGGACGTGTTGACTGACTGCTGGGAAGTGAAGAGATGGTGACATCAAAGATGAGTTCCAGGATTCTGAGTTGAACAGCCAGAGGGTGGTAGTTGGTAGTGTTATTTCTTGAGACAGGGAGCACAGGTGGGCAAGGTTGGGGACTAGAAGGTGATGGGATCTATCTTAATCATGCTGAACTTGAGAAGCCTGTGGAATATTTTGGTGAACTGATGACAAGGACACAGGCCTGAGGATCAAGGGTCAAGACTTGAAGTAAGGCCAATGTGGCCCATAGAGAGCAAAATTTTAGGCGACTCTCACTCTCAAGGCCCTGGCAATGTAGGGTCAACAATTGAGAATGAGTGTCTCCTTAAATTTTGCTCCTTAGGCTCCTTGCCTGCCTCCCTCTAATGCTGGCCCTGTCTGAGCCACAGGAGAGGGCTCAGGCTAGAGTTACAAGTTTGGATAATATCAGCATATAGGTGATGGAGTGGACATTTACCATTGTTTTAACTTCCCAGTATTGATTTCTACTTCCTAACAGCACTTAATTTCATTTGGGGGAATTTGTTTCCTCCATTGTGTATCTTGATTGGACACTGTGGGAAATAGGTACTTGCCTCCCACAATAGAAACCTGAGAGGGCCCTGGAATCATACCTGTGAAGTTTAGAGGCCATTGTATTCTGCATGAATCCTGATCTAATGACTCCAGATAAACAGTTAAGCAAGATGTTCAAAGAAGAAAACTGATTGACCCAGCTCATACAAATTTGCTAGCTTATCTTTCTGTCTTTGGTATCCTTCTTGCCCTTTTCAGTGCTAATAGAAGAAAATACCATCTTTTCTGGAGTGTGTTGTGTGAGAATTTAAAGTCTGTATTTGTTGAAACAATTTATGTTAGCATCAGGGGAGCCCCTGAAGCTGTTTTAGGGCTGGGCTTAGGGTGGGGTGAGGGCATAGATACCAGTTATGGGAGGGGACATGTGGAGTCTAAGACATCATTGGAAGCAGATCAGAGACCATGAAAGGAACCAGATCCTTGGCAACATGGTTGGAAACTGCTGGATCAAGTCTCAACTGAAGCAAATTGTGTTAGTAAGAGGGTATGTGTGCTACTACAACAAAGACTCTCTAGAACAAGGACTTAGATAAGATAGAACTTTGTTTCTGTCTCATCTCACAGTCAAGAGGTAAGTGGTCCAGGGCTGCCAGAGTACCTAGCTCTGCCATTTTCAGCATGCACCTTCTATCTCTAGGTCTCCTAGTCATGCTCCTCATGACCCATTCCTCAGCCAACCAGAGTGAGAAAGAAGATGGAGAGCACTTAGTTTTTCCTTTAAAGAGGGGACCTGAGAATGGTACTTCCTTCATTTACATTTTACCACTTGCTCACAGATGCAAGACAGGCTAGGAAATGTGGTCTCTGATGTGTGTGTGGGAAAGATAGCCACAGCCTGTGTGTCACTAGGAGACGAACTCTATGACAAAAGGGAAGAATGGAAGGAGAGATATTAGGAGTATTGATCAGGTTTGCCAAAGCAGTGGTTTCTTTGCCCTTCCCTCAGGCAACTGGAGTGGAGTTACCGCTCTTTGCAATACAAATTTGCCTCAGTGAAACAGGATTTGCCTCTGAGCCTTTGTTCTCCAGATCCTACTGCCTCTTGTTGACCTTGAAGGAGAATTCCAACACTGTGCTTATTTGAAGGCATTGAATTTAATTTGTTAAGGGAGGCAGCAGGAGGGAAATAACCCAGGATTCTACTAGTGCCAGCAACTGTTGGTTGTTAATTTATGTATTTTGTATTGTTGAATTCTTTCTTTTCTTTCTCTCCAGGTTGTGGGCGAGGAAGTGGGGTTGAGAGCCGTTTCCAGGACAGCACATAGATATGGGATATAGATGCCATCCAATCCCAGTCCATCCAGTTGGAGAGCCCTTCTCCACATGCCCGGGGTATTGAGGTACTTGATGGTGTAAGAATTAATGGAGCCGTGGGGGGGTCAGGGATGAATGGCAGTGAGAAGGGGTATTGGGTACGAGGGCAGGGAACAAGAAGGCCACCTGTGGGGTGTGTGTATGTGTGTGTGTATGGTGTGTGTTGTTGCATTGTGTGTGTGTTGTGTGTATGGCGTGTGTGTGTTGTGTGTGTTTTTGTGTTGTATGGTATGTGTATGGTGTGTGTTTGTGTGTGATGTGTGTTGTGTGTATGTGATGTGTGTGTTGTGTGTGTTATGTATGTTCCCACGGCTTGCTCATCCACAGAGATGGGGAGGCGGTCAGGAGGGAGTCAGGTACTGGAAAGTCTGGTGGGAAATCAGCTCCAACAGCCTTCCCTTCCTAAGAGCCCCACCTGGTCAACTGCACTCTTGCTCCTGTTTGACAAGGCGTTTGCTTGTTGACTTGGTGTTTATTTCACGGGATTCTGCAGACCCTGAGCCTTTCTTGCTCTGATGGGCTTGGGGAGTTTGGTTGAAAGAGGGCTGCCTCACCCAGGAGTCTGGAACTGAAGTCGCTTCGGGCCCTTCACTGTTGTGAAGGCTGGCTGGGAGCTTGCCCTGTTACAGAGGAAGCTGGAGCTGGAAGCCCTGGGCAGGGGTAGAAGGAGGGTGGGGAGGCAATTTGTTAGCAAGCTGGATTTCCTGGAAGGAAAGCCCACCCTCTACCCCCAGGCTGAATTCAGGCTACCCCAGGACATCTCATTCCTGAGAAGTCTCTGAAGAATTCTATTGTTTGCCCTTCAGGAACAAGAAAACTTGTTCCTTAGGGGGCACAATGAGGACAGCTAGCAGCCAAGGACACAGGGAGGAAGCAAGGAGTCCTTGAGCTCTCTAGAACCTGCTGGCAAGTGTTCAGGGAATGGTGCTCAACACTTAACCTAGAGAAGCGGCCTGGGGCCTGGGACCAGTGGTGAGGTGGAGGGTCAGCCTCGAGATGAAGCTTCCCAGTCCACACTCTGTGTAGCCTGCAGTTGCCCTGACACCATAACCCTGTATGCCCTCTTCTCAGCCAGGTGGGACTGCTCATTCTTCCTGGATAGACATCGTACACTTTTCCTTATCCAAGGTTCACTTGGTTGTCCATAGTCCTTCCCTACCTATATACATGCTTATCCTTCAGGCCTAATCAATCTCACCTCTTTTGGGAAGTCTTCCTTGATTGCCTCAGGCAGTGGCTTATGCCTGGCTTCTGCAAGCTTGCATTATTTTCACCTGCATATCTGCACACCTGACAAATTGTCTTACATATATTTGTAAAGGAATAGTCCTGATTTACTTAAATGTTGTTGTTATTGAAAAGGGTTCTATAATAAATAATTAAATGATGTATATGTTCATGGATAAAATTCAAGACATCTTTTGTTGAACCCTGCATTTTAGTTTTTTGGTCGGGGTGTGTGGTTACTGCCTAGCCAAACCTGCATTTGGGTGACAGGTAACACACTGGAAGTGACATGTCACTTGGCTTTGATTGTATGCTCTTTAGCAAGTTTTCTGTCCTTCTGAGTCTCCCTAAAATAAGGCTGTGGCAAGTGCTGATGCTCAGGCTTGTTCTCACTGAAAGATGCTGTGGGTCTAGGCCATATGTAAAATGTGACCTCCTAGAAACATTTGTATTTTAAAGGGGTCACTTTGCTAGAGGCAAGAAGCCTTAGTGGTGGGAAAGCTTTCACTGGAGGATTACAAATAGCAGAGTTCCGAAGGCAAAGATTTGCAGAACTTTCTATGGATCCATGAGGTAAAGAAACTTTACTCAGCTTCCTTGGAGTATTGTCATTCAACTTGGTGTGAGTATACCTGCCCTTTATTAAAACACAGCCTAGGAAAACATATAGAGGGAACTTAAATGTATATCGCTAAGTGAAAGAAGCCTGTCTGAAAGGCTCCAGGCCCTATGACAACTATACGACATTCTGGAAAAGGTAAAAATGTGGAGACAGTAAAAAGATTAGTGGTTGCCAGAGGATAGGAAATCGGCGGAGGAACAAATAGGTGCACAGAGGATTTTTAGGCAGTGACACTATTCTGTAGGGTAGAGTAATGGCTGATACATGAGGTACATTTATCAAAACCAATAGAAGGTATAACACAGAGTGTGAACTCTGTTGTAGACTGTGGGCTTCAGTTAGTAGTATGCCATTGTTGTACCAAATATACCGGACGAATGCAAGATGCTAACAGTAGGGGAAATTGTATGTGGAGGGGAGGGCAAAGTGGGAACTCTGTACTTTCTGCTCAATTTTTTAATAAACCTATAACTGCTTAGAAAAGTCAATTAATAAAAAATTAATCACATAGCTCCTTAATCATAGCTAACATTTATGTAGCACTTACCACATACTACATAGTGTTCTGTGCACTTTGCACATGTTAACTCTTCATGGAAATTCTCACATCAAGCTTGTGAATGGTACCATTATTCTTATTTTCTGGGTGAGGAAACTAAGGCACAGCAAGGTTAGGGGAACTTGCCTAGGGTCACATAGCTGGTAACCGGCAGGGCCCACTTTCACCCCAGACAGTCTGGCTCTAGAGTTCATACCACGTTGTACTACATGCTTCTGTTCCATATCATATACTGGATGTGTGCTGTATCTGCTCAGGTATCCTTCCTCCGGGAAGCCTTCCAAACTTGCCATAGGCTGGGGCAGGTGACTCTCTTCTGTGCTCTCATTACTCTCGGGCCTTCACTCGGCAGACACACCACCTCTAGCATATGTGTGCTGAGTGTCTTATTAAGTAATTGCCAGAAAAGGGTTTGACCTGTGTCTTTTCGAATCTTGGAGAAACTGTGGACTCTCACTAAACTGTCCACAAAAAGGCAGCCAGGGGGGTGATCTTGTCCTCCTGGTCACTACCATTTCCTTTTCTGATGTCCTGAGGTTTCCTTCTTGATTACCTCATCTCCATCATGGCTTGGTGTCAGTGTCAAGGACACCACTGAAGTTTGCTCTGCTGACTTTTTTCTCATTGCTGAGAATAACAACAGTGTTGTTCAAACTCCTGTCCTTCAACTCTGCTCTTGCTCTGAAATGCCCCGCCATCAGCATCACTCTATCACTCTGTACAGACCACCTTCATCTCCTCAGTTCATCGTCATTCTTTGTTCACAGGATTCAGATCCAGGAGACAGAGATGGGTGTGGCCTCAGTGCCCCCCCACCCCCCGGCCCCCAACCCTGGAAAGTTTTGCCACCTTCCACCGGGACTCTGAGGTGGTTTAGAACTGGGGTCTCACCGAGGACTCTTGGTTGCCATACATGAAGCTGAGGAAGGTCTGAAAATTGTGTGCACCCTGGCAAGCTGGACGAGGGTGGTAGGGGTAACACTTCCCTCTGTCAGCCAGCCCGCATCAGTCAAAGCTGACCTTTTTCATACCTCATTCCCTGCAGCCCAGTTACAGTGCTCTCCTTTCGGGTCCCTTATTTCCCACTTCCCCTTCCCTAGGCTAACTTAGCCTTCTGCTCAGTCCTGGCTGAAATGCCAGTTTCTCCAAAGATGCTTTTCAAATTGCCCTCACAGGTTGGACTGCCTGTTGTATGTACTCACAGGGTCCGGGAGATTCCCCTAGCTTAATGTTGTAATAAAAGTCGTGGTTTGACTTACTAGTTAGTTAATAAACTGCATACGGGGAGAGAGCGGTTCTGTCTTGTTTGACGTTTTATCCCTCACCCCAGTGCCTGGCTTAGGGGATGTGCTCATGAAGTGCTTGTCACATAAATGAGGGATCCCTAAAGCACCAGTGTAAAGAGTGCAAAGAGATGGCCCTGGATCCAAGGTCACCATCGGGAGGGCAGCTGAAAGGGTCCATGCATTAGTTACATTCGGTACCACATTGGGTGTGCTTAATAAATGAAAAACATTGATTTCACTGTACTCAGAGGTTGGTCCCTCCCACCCCAAATTAAGTAAGCCTTCAATACAGTGAAGCATCCTCCTCCCAAGAATCAGAATGGCCTGTGCTAATATATTTTGGGGGGATCTTTGGATCATAGATTTAAAAAAATGAGACTCTCCCCCTTCCAAACCACTTCCTTGAGGATGCACTGAATCACAGTGAATGGCCAATTGAGCTGCCAGCAGGCCCCTTAGAAAGCGGGTTGTCAGAGACTCATATTACGTAGGATTAATATTAGGCATCTCTGTCTCAGCCCCGTGAAAGGCCTCAAGTGTCCTTGGAATTTCAGTGACCTTTCCCCATCAATGACGACATTGTTCTCTTGGCCTGATGGCTTAATTCATAGGAAATGCAACACACTCCTCCTCATCACTGCCCACCACATCTGGGATGGGGGTCCTGGGTCCTGGGAACACTGAGCTCCAGGCACTGAAAACGTTGCATTTCCCTTGCACGACACCTCCTAGGCTTCAGGGGCTCCTGATAGTTGTTTTCTGAATCTCTCCGCAGTCTTCTCCATGGTCTTAGCTGGGAATTAGGAGGCGGTGGCTTGGGTTCTAGGAGCCTAGCAGGTCTTAAACCTGTCATCAGCTGAGCTCCTCGGATCCAACAGGGTGAAGCTGCTGATCAGAAAAACCACCTAGAACTTCGGCAGCGGTGCAGGATCTAAGCCCAGACAGACCACTTTCATTTCGGAAAGGCCCAGTGGAACTAATGCATTGTTGACATATTTGTTCCTAAATCCTCCGCACAGCCTTACGAGGTTATTTTACTGCTTCTGTTTTACAGAAGAGGGGGCTGTGGCTCAGGGGCACAACGATTAAAGGCACTGCTGGAATTCAAGTTCAACTGAAAGGCCTGTCTGATTCCAAACATCAAGTGGGTGGTAGAGGCATCTGTTGAATACCTAACGGTGTTACCCATCCCATTAGGGGTTTTACATTCTTTCTCTTCCACATACCTCCTTGCAGCCTCGCAAGGTAGAAGCTGAAAGGAGGATGGAGCTTACTACTTCTTTCCCAGTGCAATTCCGTATCCTTAGGCAAATTTCCCCAGCAGTTTGGCAGCTCAAACAGCGAGGGTGAGTGACTGCGTGGAGTAGATGAAGGGTGTCTAGGCCGGTGAAAGAAAGGTCTAGGTTGGCCAGGAAGAGGCTGGGGCTAGTCTGTGAAAGCAGAGATGGTGCTTCATACAAGGTGAATCTCTCATACCAGGATCACGGTTGGCGTTCAGAGGGTGTCTACTGAGTAGGTGTGTGAACGCTAGCAGGGGATTGGGGGATGGGCAAGTCAACTTCCTGGAGGGCCCAGTGGGGCCATCCAGCAGGAGTCGCATGAGTGACCTGCTGGAGTTGGGGTTTTGAGAGGGGGTAGTGTACCTGAAGAGTCTCAGAGGCAGAGCCATGAGAGTGATGACAAGGGCCACTGTGGGCCATTATTGGGCAGCTCCACAAGCATGCAGCAATGGCCTCTGGCATTGAGGAACAAGAGGCCAATGAGGTCAGAGTGTGAGCCAACTCTTCCTCATCTCCTGGGTGTTTCACACTATGCTGGGCAGTTGCGGTATGCAGGGATCAGATGCACGCAAGTCTTCCGTGACTTAGAAGGGTTGAGTGTCAGGCTTCTCAAAAGCTCTACTTCCAAGGGGAAGAAAATGCTGTAAACATCTCTGTCCCCAGGTCCACTTTGCCCTTGAGCCATGAGTATTACCTGCAGTGTGTTAGTCAGGAAGCTCAGAGGCAGGCCTTGGTGCTTCCCACTGTGGTTTTCTACAGATTTGGTCAGTAAAGACACAGCCGATCTGTGAATATGTTTTCTTTTTCATTCAGGCACTGCCTTTACCCAATTGGCCCTGGCTTCCTGCAGCAGAGGTCTGGGTTGTAATAGAACCAGTCTTATTTTATTTTTTATTAAGTTCATGAACTTTGGAGGAAGGAACTTGGAAAAAAAAGGTCTCATTACCTCAGGAATGAAGGCTCATGCTTTTTTTTAATGCCAGGCATTGGCGTGGCCTTGCTTGTTATAGCCACAAATAATCCAGGGTGGAAAATTGTAGCAGAGTGGCAAAGAGCAAACACGATAGCTTTTTGGTATGAAGCAGGTGGGATGGGGGAGTAGAAGTCAGTGAAGGGTCAACCTAAAAGTGCAAGATCCTGGGTCAAGTCTTGCAGATTTCAACTATGGCTAACCATTTGCATAGATTGACTCTCTGAGGACAGGCTATACCATTGATCTTTCCAAAAGCTAGGATAATGGGAAGACCATGAACTTAGGTGGATTTGGTTTTAAATTCCAAGTTGGCTACTTACTGTAAACTGTAGGACCTTTTGCATGTCTCCAAACTTCTTGAATTTTTGTTTCCAAAATCTGTACATTGTAGAAAATATCCACCATGCAGGATTATGGAGGGGATTAGTGGGACAGTGTAGGAAAAGTATCAGTCACTGGGTCTGTAAAGAGAAATGTGGTACAGGGTTGCTGACCCTACAAGTCATATCCTTTAATGAAATATATCTTGGAGTTATCCAGGGTGGAGGTCCATATGATTTAATTGTTAACTGACCAGAATGCTGCCTTCCATGGTGGAGTCTGCCTTCTCGGGAAAGGTTGGTGGGAGGGCCCTGAACTTTAGCACCCAGGCTAGCCCAGTTTTGGCCAAACTTCTCTGATAATGAGAATCCCCTGGGGGGTCCTTGTTAAATATTGCTAGTTCCTGGTTTCTTCTCAGACCCACTGATTAAAAGTCTCCAAAGGCCTGGGAAACTGTGTTTTTAATAAGAGCCCCAGACAATTCTTATCAGAGAATTTTGGGAAACACCATTAATCCTAGCTATACCACTGATTGATTGGTGATAACCAGCTGGATTTTTAACCTTTAAGGGTAACATAAAGATTTACTGCAAAGATGATGTCTAAGATTCAGACTTATTTTTCCAAAATAAGGCATCCTTTGATTGACTAATATTTGGAGACAGAGTGTATCATTGTGCTTTTAGGAGAAAGATGCTCTTTCCTTCCTCCCCAGCTTTAGCTGCTGCTTTCCTCTCTGCTTGAAATTCTCTCCTCACTTGGTCCACCTGGCGAACTTTGCTCCTTCTTCAAAAGTCAGTTTGACAGTCACTTCCTCTGAAAACCTTCCATGACTCTCCCAGCCAAATTGGCTGCTTCTTTCTCCATGTTTTTTGTGCTTTTGTCATACGTCTGTTGTAAGGTAAATCATATCATATTATATGTTTGCTTTCATGTTTCTTCTCACGCTAGTTTATGTGTATAAGGGTAAAGAGAGTGGTTTCTAGAATCAAAGTACCTACATTTAAATCTCTCAGGGAGGGGGGCAGGGTCAGAGCAGAGAAAACAAAAGAGATTGCATTGATTCTGGTGTTGGGAGGTGAACTGGAATTTTCTAGATGGATGAAGAAGATTTTCGGGTGGGTTACAGATGCAAAAGTGTGCAGACCATTAAAAAAACAGGCTTTTTCTATCTTGAACACTTTTTTAGTGAGCAACTCACTTTTTTGCAATGATATCTTTTGAGGTTTTGAAAATCTTTCCAGTAAGCCACATTTGGTGTCTTTTCATTAGGCTTTATTTACAAAGGTCAGGAAAGGTATTGTGATTCTGAAAAATAGTATTTTAAATTGTTAAACTGAAAGGACTCTGGATTAGTCCTCAGATGCCCCCTATGAGTGTTTTGCAAAGTATGGTATAGTCCTGTGTGGGAGAGGCTATGGCTTCCGGCATACCTGGGGCAAATCCTGCCTCTCCCACTGATCACCGCAAGGCTTTGAGCAAGTCACTTAGCTTCTTTGAGTTTCAGTTTCCTGTGTGTAAAATAGAAAATTAACACCCTTTTCCTTTTCTTTTACTCTCCCAAAGTTGAAAGGAGCAATTTAAAAAATAGACAATAGAATAAAGACTTTAAAATAATCTTGATAGACCAGAGCAGTGGGCTAATAATATTAAAGTAACAGTTTACAAAGATAAATGTCAAATCCAGAATTTAAGTTTATATATAGAATGGAAATGGCTTGAGGAGAGTTAGTTTGGCAGCAGTCCACATCAGAAACACCAGAAAAAATTGTCAGAGATCAAGTTCAGTTAGCTCCTACAGGGTAGTGGGACACTAAAAAAGTGCTTTTTACTTTGGCTTCCTAATTAGGTTGGCAGAAATTTTTTAGCTATATAATATCAAGTGTTATCAGGGAGAACGGGGTCAGAAACCCTCATGCACTGCTAGTGGGTGTGTAGACTTGTGTAGTCATTCTGAAGAACAATCTGGCACTACTTGGGCAAATTAAATGCGTATATGTCCATGACTCATGAGTCCCATTCTTGGTTTGTGGCAAATTCTAGAGGGACGTTACAAAAAAATGAATGCCTATGGGAAGGGATAATAGGATAATGAGGGGACCACACAATGTGTCACAAAAGCAATGACTGAAGACCATGGGAATATTCAGCCTGGAGAAGAAAGGGGGTAGGGGGACCAACCATCTTGGTTTGTCTGGAACTTTCCCAATGTTAGGACTGAAAGTCCTGTATCCTAGGGAACCCCTGAATCCTGGTAAACCAGGGCAGTTGGTCACCCTAGGGAGACATGAGTGCTATCTTTGACTATCTCAAGAGCTTTCCCAGGGAAAGATAGGAAGTAAACTGACTCTATCCACCTTCAGAGGGTGATTTTAGACCACTGGAAAGAATAAAACTAGAGGAAGGAGAATTTAGGCTCAATACCTGGAGGAGTGTGAACCAATGAGCAGCCTATTTTTAAAAATTTATTTAAATTCAACTTATATAGTATATAGTGTAATATTTGTTTCAGAGGTAGAATTTAGTGATTCATCAGTTGTATGTAACACCCAGTGCTCAGGGGCACCTGGGTAGCTCAGATGGTTAAGCATCTGCTTTTGGCTCAGGTCATGATCTCAGGGTTTTAGGATCAAGCCCTGCTTCAGGTTCTCTGTTCATCAGGGAGTCTGCTTCTCCCTCTCCTTCCCTCCTTATCCGAGCTTGGGCGTGTCAAATAAATAAATAAAATATTAAAAAAAATTCTGGTGCTCATTACATCAAGTGCCCTCCTTAATGCCCACCACCCAGTTACCCCTCCCCCCATCCACCTCCCCTCCAGCAACCCTCAGTTTGTTCCTAGAGTTAAGAGTCTCTTGTGATTTTGTCTTATTTTATTTTTCCTTCTGTTTCCCTGTGTTCTCCTATTTTGTTTCTTAAGTTCCACATGAGCGAAGTCATATGGTATTTGTCTTTCTCTGACTTCTTTTGCTTGAAATAATACCCTCTAGTTCCATCCACATCATTACAAATGGCAAGATTTCGTTCTTTTTGGTGGCTGAGTAGAGTAACCTATGTTTGAGGATGCTGATGACCGCTCCCATCTCATGAGTTCCTGCTGGGTACATAATCTCATTAGGTCAGCCAGAAATGCAGTGAACTTAGGAATCAAAATAACTTTCCCAAGGTCAGACAAGTAGGAGTTTGAACATAGGGCTGTCTGACTCCAAAAAACCTAAGCTCTATACCTTTTAAAAAATCTTGATCATTCTTTCTACTCCAAGATGGTGAAATTAAGTGCTAGATTGTGTGTTACAGGTTAACAGTGCTTAGAAGTTCAGACGTGAGGAATTTCAGTGAAAGCTGGTCTAGGCAGGGAACTAATCACGCCTTGATTTCAAAACACTTGATTCTCCTAAGAAGTCAAGCAGCAGCAACATCATCCTAAGAGGCTGGAACTCTCAATGACACTCGATAAGGGAAGAGCTCTGAAGAGATTTACGATGTGCTAACTACAGTGGGCCAGCATAGACCCTCCCACTGTTGAGCCTTAAAAAGCAGGTGCAATTTCCCTTTCTAGATGCAGGACGAATAATCAAAATCAGTACAACTGGGCTTGTAACAATAAGAATACCTGTCATTTGGGGGTATATCTACTATATGCTAAGCATAGCGCAAAGTGCTTTGTGAATATTCAGAGCCTATCGTGAGAATATGGTAGTCACTCAATAAATATTTTCTCCTATACAACCATACCTGGAGACCCTACACAACTCTTTGTGGCAGGTCCTATTATTATGCCCTTTAGAGAGATGAGGCCTCTGAGCCTCAAAAAAGAAATTGTATTGCTATGGTCATACTCTGTTTTTATCTTCTACTGTGGTAAAGATAGTAAGTTAGAGAGTGTGTGGGTATGCCTGCCTTTTAACAGACCTGTTATACCAGATCACATACATTATTTGGTTGTATAATAGGTTATGACCAGTTTTTGGCTATCATTACATTTCTCCCAGGTTTCAACTCATTGTTCTTGCCAGTGGAGATATTTTAAAGTTTTGCTCTTATTTTTTTCCCTTAATTACATTTATTTATTTTTGGATAGAGCTATTTCAGACTTGATTGTGTAGTCTACCATGGTTTCCCAAGTCTTGCCTGGTAACAATAAGGATTCCCTGGGGCCCTTATTAACAACAGTGATTTCTAGGTCAGCTTCTAGCCATTCTGCTTCAGAATCTGTGATGGTGTCCATCATATTGTAGTATAATTAGCTGTTTACTAGGCAGTGACCTTGTCACAGGAAAGTACAAAATAAGTGTTCAACAGTTGTCCGTTGAATGGATGAATGTATTTAATAAACTTATCTTATAAATCTTTACCAAGTAATTTGTACAGTTGTTAAACAGGAAAGGCCAAGAAGTGAGGACAGCACTCTCCCGTTAGACAAATCTTGATACATTCATTACTACATGATTTTGATCATGTACAGATTTGTCCAGATGGCATGATCTTCTTGCTAATGTTTTTCTCTTTTCACATGGACATGATACAAGACTGGTCAAGTGCTTGAATGGGAGAGGATTTGTGTGGATTTATGATTTGAAAAGCCATGTATATCCCAGTGATCACTTCTTCATTTTTCAAATGCTCCTAAATTTGGTAGTAATCAGTTACACATTAATCTGTCTGTGGTTTTTTAAATTCACCTCCAGTTGGTTTTTGAGAAACTAACACTCATATCCATTTCCTGTCTTGTGGCTTTTCTCTAATTCTCTAATATTTTAGAAAGTCCTGAAAATGTTTCTAATATTTCAACTCCGGCACATACTTCACTCAAATTGGGTTAGTTGAGTAACTCAGACCTGTGGGTTCTGTACTCATTCCTTAATTCATTCAGTTAGTTGTACAGCCTTTGTTGAGTATCTACAATGTGTCAGTTGGTGCAAGATACCTGGGATACCACAGAGAGGGAGATGTGATTCTCAAAGTTGAGGCAGTGATAACAAAATATAATGGGTGATTATATGATAATGGAGGTAAGTTCAGACTTCTTAGACAAGAACCGGGAAGGGGCCTTCTATCTGAGCCTGGCATCAGAGGACCCTTCCCCGCACAGCTGATCCTGGGGCTTTGGCTCAGTGGATGAGTGGGACCTGGTTAGGCAGAGATGTGGAGAGCCAAAATGCAGAAACAGAGCATTTGCTGAGCATAGACACAGGAGGAACAATGGACAGCAGGAACAGAGTTTGCAGGAATCCTGGACCTTTCTCCCAAGACACTGAGTAGAATCTCTTTGGCAGCATGATTGTTCACTGACCATCTCTCTGTCCTCTACTTGAACTCTAGTGGTGGGCAGTTCTAGGCTCATCAGGCAACAAACTACTCACCACTAACAGTATGTTGGCATGGGTAAAGGAGTTGTATGGAAACAATATTACTCCAACCAATGAGCTGGCAGATTGAAGCAGATTCCTATGGGGCTGATGGGAGAGAAAGAAATTTTATAATTGGACCCTGAGGAAGCCCATATTGGTCTAAGTCTTATTATAAGCACATGCCTTGTATAATCACACTAGTTAGTGCCTAGATATCTCCTTATCCCTCTTACAAAGCTGTCTAGAAAGCTGGGATTTACATTTATCCGTGGCTGCGCTGTCTGTAATCAAGAAGCTTTGCTTTCGACTCCTGCAGAAGTTTCCATTTAAGTAAAGATAAAATTGAAATCAAATGCTGCATTTGAAGCCACTCTGGTTCCCTTGCATTTAGTAATCAGTCCTTCTCATTATTTAAACCTCAGAAATCAGAGCCTCTGAAACCGATGTGTGTAAGTGCACCCGTGTCATCCATTCGTTTATTGGCTTTACTTATTTCTGAGCTCCCCTATCAAACTGTCTTACATGACTGCTCAATGAGTAGATGTCTCTCAAGGTGTGGGCTCCAAATAATGTGCACAGGAATCACTTGAAAATGTAGTAAAAGTGAAGATTCCCCAGATGTCCCCCTCCTTCATACCTGCCCCAGATTCCCTGCACCAGAAGTCCTAGGGTTAATGCCCAGGTATAATAAGCATTTTAAATACTATCTGGTGGAGTCTTAGGAATATTCACATATTATGTGTCTCTCCTCTGAGGACTGTTTTTGTACCAGCGCTGGGATTCAGACTTGAATAAGACACAGTTCTTGCTCCCAAGCCGCAGTCTGGTGGGTGACAAATGAGCACACTCATTTAATTCAAACCAGTTTGTGCAGGCGCGGAGCACACACAGAGCATCAGTGGTTAGCAAACATAATGCCTTGCTTGGCATGGTGGTGGGTGGTGGAACAGGGTAGTTTTTGCTATTAATAAAAAAGAAAAATCAAGGTTTATAAATGATTTTTAACAAAATGTATATTAAGTCTGATTCAAGGTTTTCCTATGTTATTTAAAAATGTTTTTATTTTTAGTAAATATTTTATTTATTTATTTGAGAGAGAGAAAAAGAGCAAGCAGGGGGAGTGGCAGTGGGGAGCCTGAGATCATTACCTGAACCAAAGGCAGACACTTAACTGACTGAGCCACCCAGGTACCCCTAAAAATATTATTATAAAAACTCTCACATATGCAAACATGGGAAGGTTATACTACTTGCTACTATTATTATCACATAATACAGTTTTTTAAACTCTAGTACCCTATATATACGAGGATTTTGCCTTTCTTCATTGTCTCCACCTTCTGCCCAAACTTCACTCAAGTGTTGTTTTTTTCAAATTCCAGATCTCATGTCATTTCACTTAGGAATAGTTCAGGATGTATGTTTCACAAATATAGACATTTTCTTAGCTAACCATAGGGTTATCATCATACCTAAAAAAAGTTTCACTCTGATGCCTTGGTATCATACTCAGATTTCTCCAATTATCTAAAAAATGTGATGTTACTATTGTTGCTTAAATCAGGATCTAAATAAGATTGGCACATATTTCATTTGGTTGTTGTGTTTTTTAAACCTCTCATCTTAAATTTAGAACAGCCTCTCGTCTCCCTCCTTCCTTGACCTCCCTCTCTTGATACCATTTTCTTATTTAAGAAACCAGGTCTTATAGAAAGTCCCACATTCTGAATTTGTCTGTATTTGCTTCATCATGGTGTGGTTTAATTAATTTCTCTACTCCTGTTTACGATAAAACTAGAAGTTCATTCTGAAGTCTTTTTTTTTTTTTTTAAGATATTTGTTTATTTATTTGACAGAGACAGTGAGAGAGGGAACACAGCAGGGGGAGTGGGAAGGGGAGAGGCAGGCTTCGTGCTGAGCGGGGAGCCCGATGTGGGGTTTGATCCCAGGATCCTGGGATCATGACCTCAGCTGAAGGCCGACACCCAACGACTGAGCCACCCAGGCACCCCTAAAGTCTTGATGATATTCAAGTCCAACTTCTTTTTCAAGAATATTTTGTTATTGGCACTTTGTCCTTCATGTTACTTCACATTAGAAGCCGTGTGAAGTCTGAACAGTGTTAATGATGCTAATTTGATCTGGGGTTTCAGATGGTGATATCCTGATATCTCCATTCTAAAATGTCCCTATGACCTTTCGTCTAATGGTTTCCTCTACAGGTAATCTTTGCTTGAACCAATTATTTCATTAGGGGTTGAAAGTGGCAATTCTTACAATTTCGTCATCCTTTCACATGTATGGGCTGGAATTACTATGTAAGGGCCCATTATACTCACAAATTATGAATATCTGATTATCCTGAAACCTATTTCCTTGAGAAAAGGCAGGATAAATGATGTTCTTCTTCTTCTTCTTCTTCTTCTTCTTCTTCTTCTTCTTCTTCTTCTTCTTTTTTAAATTGCTGATATTCAGTTAGGAGTTGGTGCCTAGTTACCACTAATGTGAACACTGAGAATGTTGAGGTTATTTATGTATTTTCCTGTTGACTATCATGATAAACACATGAGGTTTTCAAAGCAATGTGTTTCAGTACATTGCAGTGGTCATTGTATTAGCCATGAGTCCTTTTATCAAGACTTGGTAGCTTTCTACCTTCTGGTACAGGAATCCCCTATAAATCTTTTTGCTCCAGATCTTAGCCATCATCCATTGCTCAGAGGAATGGCTGTTTGCTGTGGAGGGGAGCGCTGTTGACAAGCCACCATTTGGGTGCCAGTGATGCCCCTGCTGTGAGGTTGTGATTGCTTCTAGGTCTTGCAGTGGACATAACTAGAGAAGATTTGCTTAAAAAAAAAAAAAAAATCACAGGCTTGAGTTAATCATTTCCAAACCAAATGTAGTAATATAGAGTTTCATTTAACTTTATTGGATTGATACTTGTATCTTTTTTTCTTATAGGCTAACAATCTCAGTTCCTGATAAAATTAGCGTAAGTACTGACCTGCTAGATCTGTAATATATGCCGATGTGGTTGGAAAACATGCTTGTTATGACTTTAATCTTCTTAAATTTATTAAGATTTGTTTTCTCTTTTCACTCTCACTCACTTGCATTCCAATATAATTTATTGAGTGGGAGTGAGAGGGGTGGAGTTTCAGCTGATATAATGCTGGCTGACATTTGCTGGGTGCTTATTATGTGGTGGGAAAAATTTAAATGGCTTATGGTTAAATGACAAACTCATTTAATCCTTACACCAACCCTATGAAGACTCAGATTCTCCTTTAGTGACCAACTCTAGGCCATTTTGTTCTGTGTGCTACGTTGTTGAAGATAACAGGCTTTAATAAATATTTCGGATCTGCTTCTCGTCATTCATTCAGCAAATCAGTAACTGAAGCGTAATCTGATTCATACATAGGGTAAACAGGAAAGAAAGTCTATTTTGGTTGTGAGTTTTAGGAAACCAGAGTATTCCTGTTTGACCATAAGCTTTGTTTTTTTGGAAACAAGCACACATTCCAGCATAAAAATATTTTCGTGCCTCACCAATCCCCTTCAGCCTTATTACATCTTAGAATTAAGGCTGGGTGGGATAGTGGGAAGTGCATGAAAGACGTGGGATCTCTGCAGTGTAGTTTCACACAAAAGAAGCAGATGGAGCCTGTTAAAGGCACTGGCCACAAGGAGCGCATTGGGCTGGAAGGTCCAAGTTGTAGAAAGAGAGCATTTACTCAAAGCAGCTTGAGCCAGCATAGCTGAAGGGATATGTTCAAGGGAGACCGTCTGGGGTAGCCAGAATCTTAGCCAAGAAAGAAGAAACATTAGGTCATCTTGTGAAGTCCAAGGCAGCATGGACAGCCTTAAGAAAATAACAGGCAAAGTCAGCATAAGTTCAGAAGAGGGGCAGAATCAGGTGCAAGTGATGGTTAAGGAGAGCAAATCTGAATTAAGGCAGTGGATGAAAGGAGGAAGGATGCCATGTCTCATTTATGTGGTGCTTAGTATGGATTTCCAAGGTGACTGTGGCAGCTGAAAGCCTTGCTACTCAGAAAGTGGTCCACAAACTCCCCATCTCTCTTGCTCAGCTCAGACGTACTGGATAAGAATCTCCTTTTTAACAAGACTGACAAGTAGATTGAGGACCATGTTGGAGCTTAAAGAGCACAGGTCTGAAGGACTTTGCCAGTGACAGCTGTGTGACTTAGGGAGGTCTGTTTCCCTTGCTGGGCCTCTAGTTCCTTGTTTCTAAAATGGACAGGTCACGCTTAAACTTTAAAGTATCTTGTAAAAAATGGAATCTCATTCCTGGTCTACCCAGTTGGTGTCTCCTCTGCCCCTGCACAAGGATAGAGCACAGCATGGAAGGAGTGGTATGTTCTGAGGCCACCATGGTGACAGAGCTCTGCAAGCTGTCTGGGGTCACAAGGCCCAGGCTTGCCTGATCCACATGGTCCGTAGGCCAAGCCAGACCACGCAGAGGCACTTTTCCACTGAGACAGATGAAATACTTCCTAATCAGCTTTCAGGGGCCAAGTGATTCCAATCAGGTGTGGGAGGCTAGCTCTCCAAAGGGGTCAACCCTGACCAGTGGGGCAGGGAGATCAGGAGGAACAGGTAGACACCTTTTTCTCTTCTCTTTCTGTGGAGTGCTGAGTGGTAGTGTCTGCATGAAAACCTTCCACAAAGTCTTATCTACTGAAGAAATGAATGTACCTTTGTAGAGTGAACCTGTCTTTGCCACTCCTCACCAAGAGTGGCACACAGCAATGTACACATCACATTCGTTTCCATATTTCTTCTGCTCACTTCCGCTTTGCTTCCTCCCATTGGCCTCCCTTGGCCTGCACCTCCAACACGAAGCAGCACTTTAGTCCTTGCCTCAGACTGCTTTCTAGAGGATAAAGACTAAGCTGAAAGTCAAATATGTCATGCTGCTTAATCTGGGAAAGTACTGTCATCCTATTTTATGGAATATAGACAAATGATGTGTGTGAGTTGTCCAAAGCCACATGGTTGGGAAATGCTGGACCTGGATCTTTAGCCTCTGTTTATTGGCTCCAAATTCATGTATTTCTTTATTCAGATAAATACCCGAGATTCATGGCAAATCAGTTAACATGCCATTTTCCCCCCTGAATCGTCACAGCCACGCTGGGTGGTAGGGATCATTGTCCTCCATTTATAGATGAGGAAACCAAGGCTCAGAAGGTTGTTGGATCTGCCTGAGATCACATAGCAAGTGGTAGAACTCCAACCCGGTCTGAGTTCTGCTTCATTCCATAGCAGTTAAATAATCCTGCTGTCTGTGTGCCCGTGTGAGAGCTCTGCCTCCACGTCACTGTGACTTGCTCTCGGCCACAGCTGATTAAATAACAGGAAAAATCACCATGATAGAAATGATTCTGCACAAAAAATCATAGAGAAAAGGCTTTTGAAGTAGTTTTTTTTTAATAGTTTTTTTGTTTTTTCTTTATATTTTAAAGTACGGTTGACATACAATATTATGTTAATTTCAGGTATATAACATAGTGACTCAAAAATTATATACATTGTAAAATGCTCACCACTATAAGTATAGTTACCATCTGTCATGGTACAAAGTTATTACAATATTACTGGATATAATATAAATGGATATTGTTACAATATAACTGGAAGTTTGTGCCCCTTAATCTTCAAAGTAGTTCATAAACAAACCCCTGTCCTGGCTGTCTCTGTCATTTTGCCAAGGTGTTTTCTATGGAACTCTTTTATAGTAATGCTCAAGCTGCTTAAAAAGATAAATAACTTTTTATCTCCTCCCCCTATGCTTAAAAAGATAAACAACTGGGGCGCCTGGGTGGCTTGGTCAATTAAGAGGCTGACTCTTAATTTTGGCTCAGGATCCTTGGGATCGAGCCCCATGTAGGGCACCATGCTCAACAGGGAATCTGCTTGAGATTTTTTCTCTGCCTCTCCCTTTTTCCCGTCTCGTGTGCACTTCTCCTATAAAATAAATAAATAAATCTTTTTTTTTTTTTTTTAAGATAAGTAACTGGAATTTTCAAAATATAATAGTTCAGAACCATGGAATGGATTTTGATGTGGTGACTTCAAATCATCACCTATCTATTTGCATGGCTTTCCCTAGCCACCCCAGTCCCTGATCTCTCTGTGGATGATGCAGAATTATCCAATCACTGGTTTTTTCCTCTTTGTCTCTTCTTTATGGCATATCATTTGTGGAGGAAAAATATAGGAGGGAAAAATCCCCACCCCAGCGGGAGTGCTTTGAAAAGCTGGAGGTTTTGAAGTCTGGCGTGGGCTGGAAGAAAAACAAGAGGAAAATTTCCTTGAAATGTGAAAATGACCTTGAAACGGATCCAAAATACTTCATTGGGGCAAAGCCTTCCACCATGATGGATCTGTGGAATAATTCCTCACAGCCAACAGCTACAAGATGAAACTGAAGCCCCAGCAGATTGCACGAGGCTGGGCTGATGGTTCCCTCCCTGGCTGGACCACAAAACTCCCCTTGTACAGGGAGTCAAACAGATGGCTCTGTATGCAGGTCAATGGAGAGCAGTGTGTCTGTCTTTTTTCCAGTCGGGCTGTCCTCGGTCCCTGTACCAGGACGCACTGGCTGGATATTGCACCAGCCCTCTATTGGCTTCCCCTGCTTCCAGGATGGCCGGTCAAATCTGAACAGTGTCATGAGATCCATTAGTTTCCCTTCAGGATCAAATCCAAATGCTTGAGTATCTCATAAAAGACCTCTCTTTGACTGATTTCTGCCTCTTTCCAGTCTCCTTTGGTTTCCTTTATATTCTAGCAACAAGAAGCATATGCTGGTTAGGAGAGGTCATGCTGAAACACATAACAAAATCTCCATGGCTTACGGAAATGATGACTTACGTCTTGATTATGCCACGTGTTCACTGAGTGTAGGCTGGACACCTGCTCTGTGCTTCTCGCTCACTAGCCAAGGGTCACGGAGCCTCTACTAGCTCCACCATCATTGTCCAGCCGTAGCTACTAGCTGCAAAAGGCTGCTGATCACGTGAAATGGGGCTAGTCCAAGCTGTGATGTTCTGCAAGTAAAAAATATACACCTAGAGCACAACACACAGAGTATGAAAAAGGAGACGATATGTCTCATTATAAGTTTAATATTGAGTACATGTTGAAATGATCCTATTTGGAATATATGAAGTTATAATATTTAATACATTATTACAACTAATTTCATCTCTTACTTTTTTTTTTTAAACATGGCTACTAGAAAATTTAAAGTTATGTATATGGCTTATAGAAATGAGAGCAGACACTTGTACTCACATTTCATCAGCCAAAGCCAGTCACAGGCCCCACCTAACTTCAAAGAGATGTGGCAGTGCTGTCCCAAACTGTGCTTGAAAGGAGAGGGAGGGGTATACTCATGGCCATCCTGAGTCACTGCATGGAGCTCTCAGTGGCTTTCTGAACAGGACACAGGTACCTTTGTCAGGCTGTTCCTCTGGGCTGGACAGTCATCTGTTTTCATAGACATTTGACCAACTGCTACTTCTTCATGTGAGGAGGTGGATCAAATGTAACCTTTATTGGCCAAGCCTTTCTGGACCCCTACCTACCCACCCAACCCATGTTTATCATGTATGGTTGATCACACTATTCTCGTTTGATCCTTAGACCAACTCTATGGGATCGGATACTATTATTATTCCCTTGTCACAAATGGGGAAACCAAGGAACCAAGAAGCATAACTTGTTCCAGTTCCCACAAACAGTAAATGCTAGAACTGGACTTTGAATTGACACAGTTGGGCTACAGATGCCCTGCTCTTAACTGTGACTTCTATGAAGCCAGTTTTAGATCTGCATCTTTGACCTGGGTAGTTACAGTCTTGCTTTTAACTGCTTTCCCTGTTTTGTCTTAGCTACACACCACCACTAGAGAAATAAGCCTAAAAATAACACTGCCTTTAAGAACCTTTATGGGTATGAAGACTCATTCAAGACTAAATGCACTTCAGGCTCACAGAAGCAGGCTCTCAATTTCTTCTGCCCTGCCTTCACCTCCCAGCACTGGCTGAGGGATGTGATCCTCCCCAAAGATCTTTGGAGTATAAATCGTGTAGGGTTCTCTTTTGGCATCAAGCCGAGCCATCAGAAGGGTGGTGGGAGCCTTTGCAGGCTGCCTTGCAGAATCAAGCTGGGTTATGTCCTCATGGCCTTTGATGTAGGGACCCTGTCATGGGGTGAATTTTGTCCCCTTTCGATTCATATGTTGAAGTCCTAACACCTAGTACCTTGGACTATGACTATATTTGAAGATCTGGCCTTTAGGGAAGTAATTAGGTAAAATGAGGTCATGGAGGCCGGCTGCAATCCAGTGGGACTGGTGTCCTGATAAGAAGAGGAGATTAGGACACAGACACACATAGAGGGAAGACCACGTGAGGACACAGAGAGGAGGCCATCTATAAGCCAAGGAGAAGAGGCTCAGAAAAAACAACCCTGCTAACACCTTGATCTCTGACTTCCAGCCTCCAGAACTGTGAGACTACAAATTTGTGTTGTGGAAGCCCCCCTGGGATGTGGTGCTTTGGTAGGCTAGTCTACACACAACTGCCAATGCCGTTCACCACATCACATAGTGCCTCCTGTGTGAAGCCTGTGGAAGGAATTCTTTCAGAAACTCTGTTCTGGGAAAGTAATTATGGATTGGTTCTCCTTTTTGCTCTGGCTGCCAGGAAACTGGACGTCAAACTTGAAACTACACCATCGCAGCCATGTGAGACTTTATGGCCTGGGTTTTTGTGTTCTTTCCCCCATGTTAATTGATGATTCTTGAGGTTATTTTTCCTTCATTCTCACTTTTTATGTGAATTTCCCCAGTCACTAGAAGTCACTGAAGTTAAAAATAAAGTGGCTGGAATTGTAGAAGTTGATGCTTAGGGTAATTATCATAATGCTAACAAGTAATGTTGTATCATTGCTTGAGTGTGAGATGTTCCTCTCAGTTCTTTGCATATATTATCTCATTTAATTCTCACACAAACCTACCATGGGAGATGCTATTACCCCGTTGTACAGATGAGGAACAGACACAAGAAGATAAATCATTTGCCCAGCTTGTGCAGTGTGTAAGTGGCCATGGCAGGCTTTGAAGGTGGGATGGTCTAACTGAAGGCTTGAACCGTTTAACTAACAGAAATGGGCATACCCTGTTCCAGCTTTGGGCAGCTTGTCTCTGCTTACAAGGGAAGTGAGAGGTGGTGCAGGTAAGAGGCCTACCTGTGGGAGTGACTGGAAAAGCCGGTGGGTCTGAGTGAGACACAGAGCCCCTGAAGGCTCTGGAAGACTCCCTGATGTTTCCCTGGGCTCTGGACTGGGGACATTCACGAGCAGAACCACAGGAGCTCTTCTAGCTCTAGGAGCTTCATTGTCCATCTCCTCCTCTCCCCCACAACTAAGCCAGGCCAGTATTTGTGGTTCCACAGAACCCACTTCCCCCTGGGTGTGACTCTCCTGCTCTTTTCAACCCCACAGAAGCCAGTCTTGTCTTCAAGAAGGAGCTCAGAAGTTCCTGCCTACAGGAGTGCTTTCTCGGGTATGGGGCCCTTCTGTCCCTCCCTGAACTTGTAACTTGCTGTGTTTTTCTTTCCTATAGTGCCTGCCACTCTCGTAAAGCAGCCTATAATTCCTCTGTTCTCTCTTCTAGACTCTGAGATCCTTAGAGGCAGGGACTGTGTTTTATTCATCATTTATATACCGCACTCGGCTTTGGCCCAGTGCAGGGGCTTCGTAAGGGTTTGCTGAATGAATGATTTTATGAATGTGAGATTGGAATCCTTGGTTTTATTTGTGCCTGCAAAGTCTTTCTCCATGAAGATTTATCAGGCAGAGAAATTTATTTCTTTTGTGGATCTGCGCTGGTATTCAGATTACTGACAGTGTTATTTTCTTGTGTGTGGTCTCATGGAGACTTCACTGCAGAATGAAAAAAAATATATGAAGGAACAGGCAGGCAAATAAACAAATACGTGCAACTCAGATTTGCATAATGCTTTATGGTTGACAAAATCATTTCATAAAGATTCTGCTGGTGGTTATAGCATCCTCATTTTATGGATGAGGTAAGAGAGAGTGACTTTGCCCAGCATCGCTCGGCCCAGGAGAGGGTTTGGGGTGGGCTCCAATCCAGAACAGGGGCTTTGGATCAGACAGGCCCTGGGCATCAAGCCCATTTTGATCACTTGTGAGCCTCATTGAAATTCAATTTCCTTATTTCTAAAGTGGTGATAATAATAGAAGCTAGGGTAGTTGCTACACATCAAGAGAGTTAAGTACAAAGGCTCCGGAAATGCTCAGTGAATCAATTGATCCACAACTTGACTCTGTAGAAAGTTTTGCAACAATCAACAGGCTGTTAAGGGAACACTGGCATTCCTTTGTGTGCTCCTCCCTACACTCTTTCTTCCCCCTAACTTTCGCTCATTCACTTCCCTCTAGACCTTGCAGTTGCTAAGATCCTTACTTCTTGCCACGTGGACTTTATTTCATGACTCCTGGCCTTGCTTTGGACTCCCACTCTCCCCATGCTCGCTCTCCAAGAGTTGTTCTTTTGCTGAGTTGGAAACTTCTTTCTCTTCTTGCACAACTTCTCTGATTCCACAGCTGTGATGCCCCACCTGGCAGGGAGCTCTGCTGTGGAGACAGAGCTGGCTTGGGGGCCTCCGCCAGGAACACAGAGACCTCACTGCCTTGGCCTGGCCGAGCTCAATGCACAAGAGAGGGCCTGCATCATTCTGAAGCCAACATTTTTCAGGCGTTGGACAATTTGATGGTGGAGTTCATTCCCCCCCTCCCATCTGGCCTGGCTCATCGTGATCTGTCAAGTGGGGCCAGAAGGACTGCCAGATTGGGTAATTTTCTCAGAAAAGCGCTATAAAGATGAGAGTTTCAGATGTGCTTTCAGCATGAATCATACATCACAGGCACCCGGGCCAAAATGAAGCACATGTCCACTGGAGGCGGCGGGGGTGGTCAGGCAAAACCTAGCCCAGGTTAGATGTGACATCCTTGGGGCTGTCACATTCTAAGGAAAGTTCTGCACCTGTGATTTTGGGGGCTTATTTTAGGTATTTCCACCGACCCTTTAGGTTGAATTCATAATTAGTGTTCATGCAACAAATTACTAAGCCTTGAACTGGTTGATGTGGTCCTGGCAGTCTAGTTGGGAAGATGGACATGTAAAGTGACCGTTGCTGGGGTGAGGGAAGTATGGGGTGCTGGGGGGTGTTGCATAGGAGGCCCTTGATCCTGGCTTGGTAGGGATGATGGGGAAGAGGATGACAGATGTTAGGGAAAACTCAGCAGAATTGATCCTGTAGCCAAGGTCAAAGGGATGAATGGAAATTAGCTACTTGAAGAAGGGAGATAAAGAGTGATCCAGGAGGAGAATATATATAATATGTGCTAAAGACGAGGTGAGAGAAGTGTGCTGTGTTTGAGGAACGAGTATAATTTTCAATGGGACTGGGGTATAAGTAATGACGGTGTGAGGATGAATGAGAAATGAAGGCTCTCACTCTCTACTTTTCCCTCTCCCCTGTACCCCAGCTCCTATCTAGGTGGGGTTTGCATGAGCTAAATATGCTCAAGAATTTGTGTCAAGGAGGAAATTCCCTACAATCATAGATTCATAAATTACTAAATCTCTGGTGGGACATTTAAAAGCCGTCCATCCAAGCCCATGATTCTTGGTTTTGTCACTCATTCTTCTGTTTTTTTTTTTTTTTTAAAGATTTTATTTATTTATTTGTCAGAGAGAGAGAGGGAGAGAGAGCAAGCACAGGCAGACAGAATGGCAGGCAGAGGCAGAGGGAGAAGCAGGCTCCCCGCCGAGCAAGGAGCCCGATGTGGGACTCTATCCCAGGACGCTGGGATCATGACCCGAGCCGAAGGCAGCTGCCTAACCAACTGAGCCACCCAGGCGTCCCCATTCTTCTGTTTATGCATCCACTTACCCCAGTGGTCTGAGCCCATTTATTCCTTTCTCATTCTCAGTGCAACTCTTGAGTACTAATGTGACTTCAAATGGCATTTTAAGAAATGTGAACTTTACCAGGAAGTCAGTAAAGTTACATTAGAAGTTTTTAAATGAAGGCCAGAGTCAGTTGAGAGGAATAAATTGTTAATATGAGAGAAAATGGACTTGAGATGGTTAGTTCAGAGGCAGAGAAACTATCTGGAGAGCAACAATAATAGTCCAAGGTAGAGGAAACGACCATATGAAGCAGATCATTAAGCAGAGGATGAGCAAGAAAGGAGGGTTCTGGAGAGATTGCTCAAGAGTGATGTATAAATACCTCATCAGGACTAACGCGCTGCTTGCTTCTTCATTAACCAGGGCAGTGGTTCCCATCCTTGGCTACAGAGTAGAATCTCTTGGAGGAAATGCAGTCCCGGGCTTTTCCTCAGGTGAAATGAATTAAATTTATTGAGGTCGGGCTCTGGTTCCCAGGTGGTTCTCCTGCATAGCCCCCACTTAGAATGGTCATCCTAAGGAGAGTTCTCCAGGTCTTTACTCTTTGGATTGGGAGTGACGTGACATCCGAAAGTCACGCAGGGAGCTTTGCAGTGTTATACAGACAGATGGGTTGAGTATGTTAACAGATACCTACGCAGAGTTGTCTGGACTTCGAATTGTTATATAATTTATCATCTAGACTGGGACACTTTTAACTGGACACAACCCTGGTCTGCAGGTACAGGCGAACAAAGACAAATGGCAGCCCCGTCTACATTGTGTCACAAGTTCCACTCCTCCCCTTCTCTCAAGAACCTTCCCCCAATCAAGCTTTCACCCCATTGTTCACAAAAACTTTTCTTGTCTGGTTTCCTCAGTTCCCAGAGTATAAAAACTGACGATCAGTTGTCCATCCACGTTTTAGCCCAACAATTCAGATGCTGTCATTGTGTTGCTGTGTCCTGAATTTATGTTGCTAGCTCTGATTTCTTCAGTGAAATCTCTAGTATTCTTCCTAACTGTCAATCTGACATCTTGCCTGGTTGATAAACATGTCAGACTTGAGTTTCCCACAATAAGCTCCTGCATCCCCCTGATTCTCACATAAGAGCTGTTTCTTTCATATTCTTCCATAGTAAGATACCACTGCACACTCATTAGAATGGTTAGTACCATCAAAACCCAAAACAAAACAAAATCAAGAAAATAGCAAGTGCTGACAAGGATGTACAGAAAAAGGAAAACTTACACGTTGTTGTTGGAAATGTTAATTGGTAAAGCCCCTATGAAAACATTGTCAAAATTCCTCAAAAAATTATATATAGAATTACCATATAACCCAGCAACCCCCTTTCTGGGCATATATCCAAAGGGAATGAAATCAGGTTCTTGAAGAGGTATCTGTACTCCCACATTCATTGCAGCATTATTCACAATAGCCAACATATCAAAACAACCTAAGTGTCCATCTACAGACGGATAAAGAAGATGTGATGTGTGTATTAAATATATATATTTATATAAAATAGAACATTATTCAACCATGAGAAAGAAGGAAATTCTGCCATTTGTGACAACATGGGTGGACTTCGAGGGCATTATATTAAGTGGCTGCCAGGGACTGGGGACGGGGGAAATGGGGAGATGTTGGTGAAAGGGCACAAAGTTTCAGTTATAAGATGAGTAAGTTCTGGAGATCCAGTGTACATCAGGGCAACTACCATTAACAATACTGTATTATATATCTGAAAGTTGCTGAGAGAGAAGGTCTTGAACGTTCTCACCACACACACACACACAAAGTAATCATGCGAGGTAATGGATACGTTACATGATCCTGTTGCGGGAATCATTCTCAATACATAGTGTGTGCCAGATCATCACATTGTACACCTTAAATTTACACAATGTTATATGACAATTATATCTCAATAAAGCTGGAGAGAAGAAAAAAAACCATCAACCCCTTCCATCTAGTTGCTCAGACCAAAACTCTTACTGCCTTTTCTGTGTGTCCTCTCTTTCTCTTACTTATACATTTAGATTGTCCACAAGTGCTTTCGAAGCATATCCAGAATTTGTCCTCCTTTTACCTGCAACAGTCCAGCACTCCATCCCGAGACTCCATTATTTCTTACCTTGATTATCACACTCGTGGGTCTCTGTCTGCTTCTGGTTTTGCTCCCTTTCTACCTCGCTCCAGCACTGCAACTAAACTCCATTTTTAGTTTTATTTTATTTAAAAAATTTTTTTAAGGTTTTTGTTTGTCTGTTTCATTGAAGTGTAGTTGACTATGTTATTTTAGTTTCAGGTGCACGGCATAGTGATTTGACAATTCTATATATTACTCAGTGAACATATATTTTCTAGTCCCTGTAAAAGATAAGTATAGTCTCCATTTGTCACTATACATTATTACAATATTATTGACTATGTTCCTTATGCTGTACTCTTTATCCCTGTGTCCTATTTGTTTGTTTTTTTATTTTCAAATTTTTATCTAAAGTCTAGTTAATTAACATAAAGTACAATATTGTTTCAGTTGAATTTGGTGGTTCATCACTTACATACAACACCCAGTTCTCATCACAGGTGCTTTTTTTTTTTTTTTTTTTTTTTTTAAAGATAGAAGGAAGAGGCAGGGGATTCTATTTTTTTTTTTAATTTAAAGATTTTATTTATTTGACAGAGAGAGATCACAAGTGGGCAGAGAGGCAAGCAGAGAGAGAGAGGAGGAAGCAGGCTCCCTGCAGAGCAGAGAGCCCGATGTGGGACTTGATCCCAGGACCCTGAGATCATGACCCGAGCCGAAGGCAGAGGCTTAACCCACTGAGCCACCCAGGTGCCCCCACAGGTGCTCTTCTTAACACCCATCACGCATCTAGCCTGTCCCTACCCACCTCACTCCATCAACCCTTAGTTTGTTCTCCATCATTAAAAGCCTCTTATGATTTGTTTCCCACTCCCTTTTTCTCCTTCCCATACGTTCATCTGTTTTTTTTCTTAAATTCTATGTATAAGTGAAATTATATGGTATTTGTCTTTCTCTGACTTATTTCACTTGGCAAAATATGCTATAGCTCTGTCCATGTCATTGAAAATGGTAAGAATTCATTCTTTTTGATGACCAAGTAATATTCCTTTGTAGATATATACACATCTTCTTTATCCATTCATCATTCAATGGACATTTGGCTAAATTACATTTTTAAAGTACATGTCAGTTGCTCTCATTTTGCTGTTCAGAACCTTCCTATGGCTTCCTGTCTCACGGAGCAAACATCTTAGTCCTTCCTGAAACTGTCAAGCTCTACACACTGTCACACCATCTCCTACCTCGTTTGCTACACTGCACCCCATAACTTGCACAGTGTTGTAACCACACTGGCCTTAGGCTTGATCCTGAAGCCACTCTAGGGCAGATGATCATTTTCTCTAACCTGGATTGTTGGTGTTTCTGCTGCCTTTGGGTCTTGGTGGTAATGTTCCCTCTGACTGGAATGCCCCACACTCTGGTATCTGCCTTCTCACTCTCTTATTTCCTTTGAGTCCTTGGTCCGAAGTCACCTTTTATCAGAGGTCTTGCAGGAACCCCTGCCCTCCAGCACACAATGTATTCTTTATCCCCCTTTGTGCTTCCTATTTCTCCATAGTATTTTCACCCCTTGACATACCTCATATTATACTAACTTATTATTCGTCTCCTACTTACTTAAATATAAGCACTATTGGGGTAAGGAATTTTTTTTGTATCCCCAGTGCCTAGAAAAGTGGCTAAAAATATGATAAGTATTCAGTAAATAGTCAATAAATAAGTAAATTACCAGAATTGGAGGGAAGGCTGCTTTCCCAGTAGCCCACCACAGGAAGCGAGGGACAGTAGCAATGGATGTCCTGTGTGGATGTATTGAGACATGTAGTTCTGCAGATATTTATGAGTGCTCACCCCCATGTTGGGAGCAATTTCTGGGCTGTTTTTGATCCTGTAGAGCTCCAAGACTGCTGAAAGATAAGTCTATAAAAACTGTGATGTTTTGAAGAATGACTTATGCAGAACAAGGAAATGTAGGCATATGGAGTAGAAGCAGAAGGGAGGAGAGATTCAGAGGAGGAAGGGTGGCTTACTGGGGAAGCTTCCACAGAGAAGAGGGCATTTGAGTTACCCTTGAATCAGATGAGAACTTCGGTAGAGGGAGAATGGAGGAAAGGATACAGCATGGAAGTAGGAAAGAGCAGGCTGTGCCTGGTCAGTGGGGAGGAGGCCATCGTGACTGTTTTTGAAGTAAATGGAAAATTTAAGGGGATACACATACAGATAGATGGTAGAAAGGCAGGTCATTTTGGGGGAAGAGGATGGTGCCATGTTAGAGAATTTGGCGATTTTTCAGTAGGGAGTCCTTTGCATTTTGGATACATTAGGGGATGTGATACAGCTGACTTTATGGCATAATAAATCAGCCTATCAAGTTGAAGAGACAAGCAGTTTTGAAACCAGTTAGGAGATTATTTCCAGATACAAGATCATGGGCTGAAGAAGAGACACCTGCTTGCTCATTGTGACCATCCTTTCCCTATAGAAGTCCTTACCTAAATTCAATACTTCTAGGAGACCTTTTTATTCCCCTTCTCCGTATCTATTTATGCCCCCTTGATCTGTTCCTCCATTCATCCCATTAGTTTGTACATGTTGAATAAGCATCTGCTCTTTTCTAGGACTCAGCCAAGTGTGCTAAGAACACAGGGATGGATAAAGTGGACACTGATGATGTTAAGGACAAGAAGGAAAAGAATAGAGGAATGCAAGGAAATAACTAAAAGGAGGACTTAATTCACTTCATGGTAGGCAGCTCCTCTCTGAGGAAATCACATTGTGATTCTGAAGACTAGGAGTGGGGCAGGGGAAGAGAGAGGAGGAAGACTATTCCAAGCAGAAGGGACACATGTATAAAGGCATTACAGGGAGAAACATTCTGTGGGTCTCCCTTGCCAGAATGGGAGTGCGCATCTTTACTACCCAGCAGAGCCCCTGGGGTTTAATACGTGCTTACTAAATACTAGTTTAATGAATGGAGAAAGGCATAAGCCAAGTACACATGTGATTGGCTATTTAAGAGATGCCCCAGATCTGTCTGAATCGAATGTGGCTTCGTTCCAGTGTGCCTTGTATTTAAGTGAATTACTGATCTAGGCAATAACCAGTGGTCCATCCTCATAATGGTTACAGTCTGGGAGTACAGGGGAAAAGCATCTTGTATGTGTGTGACAGAATTCTAGAGATATTTGGTTGATTATAACATTAGTTCTAATTTATGCTCTTTTATTGGTGATTCATTCTTCCTGGAAATCAGAGGAAAAGAGGGGATCAGAGCTGAAAAAGATTTTAGAGATCAGGTCCCCCATCACTTTGTTTTCTTCCAAGATGTAAAGGGACTCAGTACCTTGTCTGTGGTTGCATAGCTGGTTATATAAAAATGGTGAAGTAGGGGGTATTGGACATAAAAGGAAGTTGTCAAAGCCTGAACAATAGTTTCTCAATTCTCAAAAGGCAGAGAAAGAATTCTGAGGGGGAAGGAGGAGGAGGGTTATTGGTGGTAAATGCTAAAAACAAACCAAAACAAATCAATCCAAACTAACCAAATAAACAAACTACAAACAACAACAACGATGATGATGACAACAACCACCACCACCAAAAACCCAAGTTCTGGATTAGGGTCTAAAAAATGGAACTAAAAAGGAACTGCTTTTTCAGATATGGCCTTTCTGCTTCTGAGAAATCACATAAAATGCACATGAATCTAGTTTTCTTCAGAGAGCTATAAAGATTTTTACATAGGAATTATCCTGAAAGTCTTTGCTTTTTCTCCAGGACCACCTGGTGATTATTTGGTCAATAGAGCGACCCCTACAGTCAGCAGTCTGCTTTGTTGTTTCATCCATGTGCTTGTGGTGTTGGATCTGAGGAATCTTTCCCTGATCCAAGGTCACAAAGGTCTTCTCCTACGTTTTCTTCTAGGAATTTTATAGTTTCATATTTTACATTTAGGTCTGTGATCCATTTAGAGCTAATCCTTGTCTATGACACAAAGTGGATTCAAGAATGTTTTGTTTTGTTTGCACATGCATATTTAGTTCTAGCACTATTTGTTGACAAGACTAGCCTCCTTGACCAAATACCCTTTGCACCTGTATTGAAAATCATATAATTGTTTATGTCCTTATATCTTTGGACTCTATTCTTTACCATTGATCTATGTGTCTATCTTTGTGCTAATACCACTATTTTGATTAATGTAAATTTATAATAAGTCTTGCAATTAGATAGTGGAAGTCACCCAACTTTGTTCTCCTTTTTAAAATATGTTTTGATTAATCTAGACCATTTGCATTTTCATATGAATTGTAGAATCAATTTGTCAATTTACTTAAAAAATTATTCTGGGATTTTGATTGGGATAGCACTGAGTCTATCCATCAATTTGGGGAGAATTGACATCTTCAAACTGAGCCGTTCACCATAATGGTAGCAGTAATCTCTGTTTATTTGGGTCTTCTTTAACATCTCTCAGCAGTGTTTTACAGTTTCCAGTAAATAAGTATTACACAGCTTTTTCAGATTCATTCCTAAATATTTTATATTTTTGATGTTATTGGAAGTGATATCTTTTTATAATTTTAATTTCTGATATACCATTGCTAGTATATAGAAATACAGTTGGTCTTTGTGTTACTGATCTTATACCCTACATCTGTGCTAAACTCACTTATTTCTAGTAGCTTTTTTTTTTTTGTAAAGTCTATAGGATTTTCCACGTAGATGATGGTGTCATCTGTGAATAAAGTCAATTTCACTTCTACCTTTCCAATCTTGATATCTTTTATTCTTTTTGGTTTTGTCTGAAATCACTTTCAAGGCAGTCAGCTGGGCAGTTGTGGGATTCAACTTGTTTACTTCCCACACCTCTTGAAAACCAATATTTCATATATGTACATATGAAAAACATATTACATATAAAAAAGACATGTATCATGCAGATGAGAGTAAATCTAGTCCCTCTTGCTCCATGTTGACCAGAAGCAGAATTTTCCCCACTTGGATTTAAGATAAAGACAAAAGATGAGATTTAAAAAATAATCTTAACACCCTTTGTGAAGGTCATAGCCTCTGCCCATAGAGCTCTTTTAGCCGACTGCACTTAATTTCTTATGGGAGCAGAGCAACTATGAAGAGGTAGTATTACTATGGGGGCAGCAGGGACCAACAGACCCAAAATATTTTCAAGATCAATGTGATGGTGACAAAAACAGTCCTTGCATGTGGATAGCCCTTCATGGTTTATCAATTGCTTTCACATTTGTGAACTCACTTGGTTCTCATGGGATGATGCAAAACTGGTGAGGGAGATTATCCCTATTAATTGATAAGGAAATGGAAGCTCAGAGAAGTGAAATGAATATTTCAAGAACATACAGTTAAGGAGAGGAGACTTGGGAGCTGCTTCTTGAACCCAGTGCCACTGACTACTTGTTCAATTCTTAAAAAAAAAATATACTTATTATGGAGAATTTCAAAGATACACTAAGGTAGCCAGAATTGTATAATGAATGCCTATGTACTTATTACGTAGCTTTAACAGTTATGAACTCATAGGCATTCTTGCTTCATTTGTACCCCTATCCACTTGACTCTACTCTGTAGGATAAATCTCAGCTATAATATCATTTCCCAGGTAAATAGTTTAATAGGTACTCTAAAAGCTAAGGAGTTTTTAAAAAGATGTAATCATAATACCAGCTCATACCTAAAATCAACTTTAATCCCTTCATTTCCTCAGTTAACTAGTTTACAAATTTCCAGTTATTTCATAATGTCATATTTTTTTTAGTTTATTTGAATCCAAATAAGTCCCACACATTGCTATTGGTTTCTCTTAATGTGTATGCTTCTTCTCTACCTCTTTTTCTCCCCTTTGTAATTTATTTATTGGAAAAGGAGATTATTTTCCTATAGTGTTTCCCAGGCTGGATTTTGCTGATGCATTTGTGTGGTATGCTTTAACATGTTCTTTTTTCTTTCGTCCTTCCTGAAGATTGGGAGTTGTACCTAGAGGCTTGATCAGATTCAGGGTCAATGACGCAAGCTTCACTGTGGCCATGTCCCGTTTTGTAATTTGACTTTGCCTTCCTCCCATCAAATAGTGGAATCTGTTTCCTGAACCCATGATTCTTGGCTGACCGTATAACTTGCTTTGACTAGTATAATATGGAGGAAGTGACCCTCTCCGACACTGTGCCTTAATAGTCCATATAATTTCCACTTTTGCTGTTGTGCAATAGCCTGCCAGGAGAAGAGGCCTGCCTGTCTAGTTCCTTTCATACGCACAAAGAGAGAGACTCAGAGACCTAGCTGTGTCAGCTGGGCCCAGGTCCCAACTGACCCACTGGCTGGATGCTGTTCCGTGAGTGGGCACTTGTACCTTGAGCACATCTGCCTAGCCAATGTACAGAATTGTGAGAAACAAACTCTCAGTGTTTTAAGTTATTAAGTTTAGGGTGATTTGCTGTATGGTAAAGGCTAATGAAATGGGGGGGGGCTGATTTATCCACACTTCTCACTGAGAAAAACCAAAGCCCAGGTAGGGAAGATGTCCTAACTAAGAAGGCTGTAGAACTAGATTAGAATGTAGGATTTCTGACTTCTAGTCCAGTGCTCTTGCCATGTCTGTGGTTCTCTCTCTTTCGTAACTTTACTGGCTCTCCTAATCTAAACTCCCTGTTATCCTAAAGTAACCCCTGAGCCTGAGCTTCCTGACACCTCCAGAAACCCTGTAAACTGAGCTGTGTTTAATAACTTGGCTATTAGCCAGGGCTCTAGAAATTCCCTTCAGGGAAATAGAAACTGAACGTCTTCAGTGAAATTTCAGCTTTAGCTATATTTTTAATTCCTATTGTTACTCAGTCTTTGGGGAAAAAAACTTGAAAACTCTCAAATTGGGGTGGATGTAGTGAGGATCTGCAGTATGCACAGGGTTATGGGCTTTTAAAAGTATCCAAGCCAACAACCACTTTTTGTGTAAGCTAAGTAGGTGTTGACTGATTCTATCAATTTGTAAATCCAAACAACTTCCAGATGGTTCCAATAATAGGAAAAGTATCTTATATTTGATTAGTGCCTTTCAGTTACAAAGCAGTTTCACATCCGTGCCCTTATTCTAACCCCACAATGGAGCTTGTGAGGAAGTAGGCCAGGGGTTATTGGTTCCATTTTCTAGATGAGGAAACTGAGTCCTAGGAAGGGGATGTGACTTGGAGAAAGTCAATGTCTAAGCAAGAAGCAGAGCCCAGATTTAAACCAAATCTGATTTTGTAGTCAATGATTGCTCCACTCCACTGCCTTAACTCTTGTCCATAGAGTTTCTTTCGGACATCCTCCATCTGTCTCCATTTTTGTAATAACAATGAAAAGAACAGCTATGATGTGGCAAGTATAGGAGATAGGGACCCAAAAAGAAGGAGCTCACAGAGCTCGGCTCTGGCAGAGCAATAGATATAGAGACAAATGCAATAATGGTAAATGATAATGATAATAATAATAATAATAATAAATTTTAACCAAGGGCTACATGTCTGATCATATTCTGAAAGTTTTACATGTCTTATTTAATTTTGAAAACAATCCTGTATGGTCCATGCTGCTGTTGTCCTCATTTAATAGATGAAGCATTTGAAGCATAATCATGTTTGTTTTTCTTTTGTTTTTAAGGGGGGGAGGGGCAGAAGGAGAGGAAGAGTGAGAGAATCCTAAGTATGCCACACACCCAAGGCAGAGCCTGACACAGGCAGGGCTCAATCTCACGACCCTGAGATCCTGACCTGAGCTGAAATCAAGAGTCAGACACTTAAACCACTGAGCCCACCCAAGCGCCTGGCATAATCATGTCTTAAGTGGCTGCTGCTTCTTTTTTTTCTTAAAGATTATATTTATTTATTTTAGAAAGGGGGAGATAGAGAGCATGAGTGGGAGAGGCAAAGAGAGAGAGAGAGAGAGAGAGAGAATTCCAAGTAGACTGTACACTGAGAACAGAGCCCAACTCAGGATTTGATCCCAGGACCCTGAGATCATGACCTGAGCTGAAATCAAGCGCTGGACACTTAACTGACTGAGACACTCAAGCACCCCTCTTTTTCTTAAAGGAGCACAGCTTGCAAGTGGTGGAACTGGAATCATAAGTTTCAGAGTGGAGGTCTTCACAAGGTAAAGAGAAGCATAAGGGAGAGAGATCCCTTATCTTCCAGGAAAAATTCAGGAAGACTTCATTGAAGATAATTTAAATGAAGGGTCTTGGGTCTGTCAGGAGGCACGGGCACTGTGGTGTGTCAGTGGTGTTAGGGAATGTTAGTGGCATGGCTGTGGACCAGAGAGCAGTTCAATACCGTGAAACTTAATATGGATGTATTCCCACAGGGAGCTATGTATACATTCGCAATTCAGATGCTTATAGCCCAGTAGGTGGTTTGGGTGTTTGTCAGTCCTTTTGACCTCACACCGTGGAACTTGGTCCGAGAACACAAGGCTAATCTGCTTGTCCGGTCCATTTACCTGTGTCTGGCTCTTTTTGCCAACTCTCATTTATGATGTTTGCTCTCCAGTTTCAGTCTAGTCCACACCCTATGGGCTACTTCTTGGTATCAGGACTAATTATCATCATTATTGAGAATTTTACTTAGCATAATTACTGTCAACATGCATTTTGATTAATAGTCATTAAGAGTAATTTCTTAGATTCATTATTATCGCTGGGATTTCATTATTTAATTAATATAACAATTAATAATAACTTGTATTTATATGAGGCTTGATAGTTTGCAAAGTGGTTTCAAATGCAGAGTCCCATCTGATCCTCCCCGAAACTCCAGGTGTTAGGCAGGTTGTGGGTTGTTAGCCCTGTTTTATAGACAAGGAGGCTTAGGTGAGAGAATGAGGACTCGCGAGGTTCCCGCCTCCCAGTCTTGTTCTCTTTCTCTGTCTACAGTGTCTCAGAGTTTCACCCAGGGTGATATTTGAACCAAATCTTAGGGGACGGGTCGCAGTATCCAGCCGGCAAAGAAAGGGGGAGGGTAGTGAAGGCAAAAGGAAGAGAAATCGTCAGGACGCTGTTGGTGTAGAAAGAGCATGGTCCATTCATAGAGCTGCCAGGATTTCAGAACGTCCACAGGGCAGAGTGGGAAGATTTTGGGAGTCAGGTAAACTTGGATTTGAGTCTTTATTCTGTCACCTGGGTGATCCTGGGCAGTTTCCTTAACTTTCTGAATCTTGGTATAATAAAAGTATCAAAGTATCTCACAGGTTTCTGAGACCTTGTGAAAAAGTGCTATCCAGAATCAGACACGTCATAGGCCCTCAATAAGAGAGATCCATGTAGTTTCATTGGCTTAATGACAGAGGAGGATGGATTCTGATGGTGTGGTGGGTCAGAGTATGATGTGAGGGCTCTAGAAGGATGTATGGAAGTCACCTTATAGGAAGCACCAGTAATCTTTGTTACGTAGGTCCCAGAGAGTCATGGGAAGGTGCTCAGCAGGATAGATGTGGTCAGATCTGTGGTTTAAGAGGCTCATTCTGGCATCAGTGTGGCAGGGAGCGACTGGTTGGGGGGCTATTTAAACAGTCCTGGAGCAGAGGTGGGAAGGTCTACACTGAGGTATGACAAGAGGAGAGAAGAGGATATAGTCAGGAGACCATCACCTGGTCTAGTGCCTGAGGATGGATAACATGTGGGTTTAGGAGCAGGAGGATTAGGCCACAGTTTCTCATTTGGGCGAATTTATGACTGACAGGCCATCCACACAATGTTGCCTTCCAGCCGCTTCCTGTTAGAGCCTTGTGGTCCCTTCCTGAGGATGGAGATTACTCTACGATTCCTTAAAGGACAGCCGTCTGACGCACTGCAGCCGGACAGAACCTGTTGACCAAATGAAAGAACACTTTCATTTTCTTTGTTAATCAGTACTTCCCAGCATGAGAAAGTTCAGCAGAAACCAATTATAATTCCATATCGCTGAAGCGGGTGAAATGAAAAAATAAGCAGAAACCAGGTGGTGTTCGTGCAGAATGAATCCAGAGGGGCACTGTTTATGTCTGTTTTGAAAAGACCGAGAGGAGCCCAACTTTTGGATCCAGGATAAATTAGCTCTATTTCTGTTTCCGGAGTTAAATTCTGTCAATCTGGAGTTCTAAAAAAATTTAGCCCCAAACGTTTGGATCTGCCTATTGGCTCTTCACAAACGTAGTCTTATTTCAAGGGCGGGTTTTGCTTTCCATGATGAGGAAGTTTCCAAATCATGGCATACTGGAATGATGAGACACGAAATGATAATAGTATCATTTTTATATCAAAATTTTTGTTAAAATGGAAGTCTTTCCTAAGTACTTCACTTTCAGGATCATGTAAGCTTGTGATCCTAGAAGGAGGCAAGCACAAATTATTATTCTCATTTTACACGCAATAAAATGGAGGCACAGAGATCAGGGGTCTTGTCCACTGACAGTGGCACTTCTGGGTTAGGATCACCTCACTTTAGTTCCGAGGAGGCCAAAGCACAAGGCAATAGTCGTAGACAGTAGAGAGTAGTAAAGTGTGGGAGTTAAGTGTGGGACTTTAGAGTCAGTCCATTTGAATCCCATCCCTACCACTTGTTAGCTGTGGGACTTTGGGCAAATAAATGTGCCTGCCTTAACCTCAGTTTCCTTACATGTCAGTTGGAGGTTACTACTTCTCCTGGTTGTTGCGGGAAACAAACAAGGTCAAGATAGAACAATGTACCTTCTCATCTCAGAGCCTGCCATGTATTCAATCTTCCATAAATGATGACTGTTGTTATTAATTTAGTAGGTACACTTTGGAGTGGCTTCTTGACTCACAAAGAGTTTTGGAGAGGGGCTCTTGGGTGGTTCAGTCGGTTAAGTGTCTGCCTTCAGCTCAGGTCATGATCTCAGGGTTCTGGGATGGAGCCCTACATCAGGCTCCTTTCTCAGCGGGGAGCCTGCTTCTCCCTCTCCCTCTCCCACCAGGCTCATTCTCTCTGTCTCTCAAATAAATAAGTAAAATCTTAAAAACAAACAAACAAACAAAAAAACAAAAAACAAAGAGTTTTGGAGAATAACCCCTCAAAGCACAGGGACGAACCCAAGTAGCCATGTTTGTGTCCCTAGATGTAGCTGGTTGATTCATGGGTAGACACTTACCTACCCTGGGCCAATCAGAGATCTTACCTTGGATTTAAAAACTGAAACACAGTGCAGTCTCTCTGTAGTGGTGGAGGCCCCACAGCTATGGAAAACCAGACTCCTGCCGCATGGAGGAAGAACGGGGGTGGGTGGTAAAAGAGAATAAGGCCTGTGGGTAGAAAGACAAGAGGGACCAGTTGTTCCTGAGGTCCCAGTGGCTTCCAGCCCCTCTTATGCCGCAGTGCTACCACTTCCTTACTTATTTCCTCAATTCTGACATACCTACCACCCATCATTTACCTAAGCAAGTTGAATTTAGATTCTTGTCATTTATAGATGAGAGTCCTGACTAATGCCATTATTGTTTGCCCATCTTATTCACCCACTCGGGTGACATTCTGGTCAGATTAGAAAGCCCTTGGAAATAGAGTCATAAGACAGATCCAGAAATCAGCAGCGAAGAATGGAGTATGCATGCCGGCTCACTGCCTATTTCCTGTGTGATCTTGGCCAGATCGCTTCATCTTCTGGTGCCTCAGTTTCTTTCTCCACAGAATGGAGTTCTGCCTGAAAGTATCTGGCACCTGGTAGGTGCCCAGTAAACATTAGCTCCTTTTCCATCTCCTTTTTCTCTTTCCCATTTCTCTTCCTTTTCGTGATGCTGACGTCTGCCTTGTTGTTACCCACACGGGAACAAATCTGCTGTGACCATGAGTCTGCCATCAGAATGATGTTCCTCAGTAGTATCGTTATTCACTCTCAGTGCCACTCCCTGTTAGAGCCCCATCCCCATCCTGGCCCTTCCTTTGTTCTCTTAGTCCCATGACACACATATGTACTTGCAGTTCCCCAAGCATGTCACATGCTCTCTGTTCTCTGGATCTCTGTGTGTGCTGGCTCTGTGTGCACGAGTCAGACAGTCCTTCCTCTGTTGGATTCTGGCGGTCCTTCCCTCAGCTCTCAGCCTAGACATCACTGCCTCCTGAAAGTGTGGTCCAACTGTCTCTACCCTCAGGCAGATGAGTTAGCCTTTCTTTCCAGTTCTGTAAGTGTGGTGTCTATCCTGACTGTAACACCGAATCCCATTCTCTTAGAGTTCATTGCCTGCTTACTTGTCCCTTTCTCTTCTTTTTTTGCATTGGTTTCCCCCAGTTTACCTCTCACCACCTCTGACTTTGATGGCAGTGCCAGTCCTCCCCACCCCCATTTTACCCACTCACGGCTCCAGGTACCACTTCTTCATGGCACCCGTTACAGTGTGAGAGTCATCTCTGCTCTTGGCTCATCCCTTTAGCATCAACATCTTTCACGTGGTTGGCACTCGAATGTCTTCATTGACTAACTAACCTATACAATGAAGCAGTCTCTAAATTCTCTGGACCTAACATTGCACCTGTGGCACAAAAGGTACTTGCCTGCTGAAGCATGGTCATTATGTTTTAACCAATGGGCTTCTGTGGAATCTAGGACAAAATGGTGACAAAAATTTATGATAACTCCCTACCAATTGCTGGATTGGTGATTTGAGTGTGATGTGGAAAGAGTAGGTTGAGGATCAGAGTTCTGAGTAGGAATTTGGTTTGGCTACTTACTCTGTACATGATCTTAGGCAAGCAGCTTAACTTTTTTGAGACTCCGTTTCTTCCTCTGTATAAATGGCAAAGGGGATTACGAAGAGGATAAGACTGCATATAGAGTGCCCTTTGTAGAACAAGCAGTCAGTTGTGGCTGTTCTAACCTGGATACTTCCTACCTAATTGTGGCCAGTTTGCCTTGACATCTGGATAACCTTCTTTATTTTTCACTCTATTTGGCATGAACTGGTGTAGCCTCCTGCATGGACTGGGTAGGTCCCTAATGAGCAGGCAGTTTTTCCATCAAGCTCTCGACCATGGATTTTCCATGAAAAACTTTTTACTGAACTGGAACCACTTTGGCTCTAGGCACCAAGGGTCAATATGTCTCCGTGGAAAGAAGCTAGGATGGAAATTCTTTTTATTCTGAGTATCTGGAGTGAAGGGGGATCCAAATGATTGAAGCCTCCAGAAACCCATGAGCTGTAAAAAGTAAGTTGTAAAAGAGAGAATGATTCATTATGGATTTTACTACTCCGACTTGCACGGAGGGTATACGGGCTGCATCCAGGCCACCAACTGTGTATAGGATTTTATTGTTGGGTAAATCTCAGATTGTCCCACTATGGCCAAGAACAGGGCTGTGGCTTCTTTAGGCCTAGACATGCCCATGGGAGATTGTCAGTGCCGCTTAGAGTGGGTAGATTCCAGATGGAGACGTTTTACATCTGACTTCTGTCCCTTCCCTTGTGCTCTTTGTTTTCCTTCCCAGAACACTGTCCCCAACCCACCCTCATGCTGGACTCTTGCACTTCTTTGTGGAGGGTCGCATATCAATGGTCAATGAAGAGCATGGCTGTAGGAATTACAGGGACCTGGATTTGAATTTTGACTCTGCCATTGGCCAGCTGTGTGGACAAGTGACTAACCTAAACCTGCTCTTCTTTAAAAAAGAGGGGAAAAAAAAAAAGAGCCGGTAATGATACTGGCCTAAGAGGGACAATGCACATTGTGATGCTAAATGCCTGATAGCAGCTTCTACTTTCTACTGACTCCTGAGTCTCAGCTCAAGCTCTCTTCTTTGTTTCATATCCCTACTGCTTCTTGCCCAATTCCCCATGCGTCTGCTTACCACACTGGATTGTGATGGTCCCAGGTATACAATGCAGGCCTTATTCACCAGGAGCTTAGGATATGTTTTGATACCAACCACCTCATTCTATGATTTTGACCAATCTTCCCTGCTGCGCAACCCCTCCCCGCCCCCCCCAGCCTGCCCCTTCTCAGGACTTACTTCCCCATTCATAAAATGAGGCTATTGGGCTATTCTCTGTGATCTCCTACACTTTCAGGCCTTCTAAAAACTTGAGCCAAATTACGATGGGGTGCCAACTATCCTCCTTCCCAATTCCCTGAAATATCTTTCCTTCTGGAATATTTATTGTTTATACACCACTGAGCCTAGGTCGGCCATTTCTCAAAAGAGCTGCACAAAGTGAATTCTCCAACTGGGGGAAACAAACGACCGATTGAAAGGGATTTCACGCCTGAATGCTCTCATTCTGCTCACGCCTGGACATCATGGCTGCTACCTTTCTGTACATTATCAGGGGAGCTGGGGTTTGTCACTTGCACCAGACCCTGGCCTCTCCCAGAGAACCTCCAGAGAAGGCCTCAGCGGTTACCGTAGAAACGTCTTCCTTCCTGGATGCAGACCCATGAAAGGCTCAGGCAGCAGCGACCCAAGAGGGGCCTTGTTTAAACAGGAAAGAGCAGACAGTTTAATGGGTAGCTTTGCAGCTCCGATTCCTACACAGTTTACAGTAGTTGGAGTAATAAAATTCATAATGAATGTTTCTTTATTTTACAGCTAACTTTTTGTGTTTGTTTTCTTGTTTTTTCTTTTGTTTGTCTTAATTTTTTCTTGAATACCAGCTGACAGTAGGCAGGGAGAGTTCTAATTTTCTTATAATTTTAATTACTGGGGAAATAATATTGGAAAATACAGTGCTGTGTATATACATTTTTCTGATTTGTTCTTTGTGCTATTCCTATGACATGCGTAATTATTATGTGAGGAAGATTGAGTCACCCATGCAGGGACACATGGCTGTTCGTGAGAAGTGAACTTTCAAGTGGATAACCACAAAAAAAAAAAAAAGAAAGAAACCCATCCTAATGGTTTCATTAATAAATTATGAATTAAATATGGAATTTCCCACAAGTTAACAGCATTTGTAATTTGATCCACAAAGAAGTGTAATGTCTAGCTTGCAGGTGTATTGATGAGTCACTAATTCAAGGAAATAGTCAAAGAAGCCAATTATTAAACTCTTTTTGGGGGAATTTTGTCTTTGGTTGCCGTTGGAGACTTGAGACTTCACAATTTGTCAAGAAGCACAGACTGCACAGTTAAAACTTTCTTTGGTTCTAGGGTAGTCACTGAACACCCCTGGTATATCAGATATTTTACTCAGGCTCTCTTATTTTATGCTAGTAATAACCCTATCGGGTAGAGCCTACTAATCTCCATTTTACCAATACAGTAAGGAGTCTCAGAAATGTAAAATAATTTGTTCACAAATCAGATTCAGTTCTCTCTGATTATCAAGCTGTATACTTTGCTGGCACTACACGCCATGTCTCCCCAGAGGAAATTCTTACAAAGAGAGTGAAGATGTATTGTCTCAAGGTAGATGGCACTTCTCTAAATCTCAGAGGCAGGTAATCCGTGGAAAATGGGCCCTGAGCTATAAGAAGCATCTCCGCGATTCTGAAAAGGAACGGACTACTGGCGTCATCCGGTGGGCACTCTGGTTGGAGCCTGAATGTGTGTTCACGGAGCAGGAAAGCAACAACCTTCTGAAAGGCAGTTCTTAGCCTGGGAAGGTCCTGGGGAAGAGCAGGCCATTGTGGAGAGTTATGAAGTGTGAGAACTGCCCCAAGCCAGTAAGGCAATTCCTTTTAAAAGCCAGTGGAGAGTTTTATCAGGCCAATGGGAGCTTTAATTGATGGAGTCTCTTTTATACACAGGACAGTTACTGTCCTTTAGTGTACTTATTAAACCAAGAGCAAGAAAATTACTGTGTGTGTGTGTGTGTGTGTGTGTGTGTGTGTGTGTGTGTGAAAAGGGATGAGTAGAGGTTTGGAGGCAGGGTAGCTGGAAAGGACCTGTTGATGTGCTGCACATACGCAGAACCCGCAGTGGATGCTAATCAGTAGCATTATTAAATGAACGAAAGAGTGAGTGAACTAATGAATCAGCATGGTGGGAGGGGAGGGGACAGATCCCAAGCTTCAGGAACACCATAAGCTCCTGCTCTGTGTGCAGTCTTCAAGTGAGGCCTCTTAGCAATCCTCTAAGCTCCCCATGCTGTGCCAAGTCTCCATGCTCTCACACAAACCTTGTCCTCTGTGGATGCCCTTTCTAATCCTCCTCCTTAGACCTTCATCACATGGCGCAAGATTCTTTTCCTTCTGGAATCTCTTACCTCTCTCTTTTCCTATTTTGTGGTACATACCTCCTGAGAGCAGACCCACATTGTGCTCTCTGTTTGCTCATTTATATATCTTAATGTATAATAGACCATAAACTCCTAGAAGGGAGAGACCGGAGCTTTTATGTCTTTAGTACTTTGTATATTTTCTTGCATGCAGGAGGATTTGTAAAGACAGGGGTGAATGAATCAATAAATGGATGCACTAGACAAACACTCTTCCTTCAACCTTATGACCTAGGCTAAAACCAGAAAGGCCCTGTGGTTACAGTGTGGATACTAGCATGAGGCTCAGAGGACTGAGTTCAGGTCTCACATTTGCCACCAGCTCCCTGGCTGATTTAGGGGAAGTCATTTGCCATCTCTGAGTTTCTCAGTCCCTGTGGGTTATCCCCATGAAAGTGTTGGGCTAGGTAATGCTCAGTGTACTTCCACCCCCTGGATTCTAGAACTTAAGGTTTTAGCAAGGGTGTCTGTAGATTAGAAGCCATCTCCTCAGCCAAGTAATTACTATTGAGGCTGCATCTTTGAAACTACAGTTTGTAGAATTCTGCTTCTATAAAATATTATTAGATCTTCTGTAAAAAAGGAGTTATAGTCAGCAGTTGAATAGGGTGGGAAAAACAAAGTTAAAGACATGACTTTACTATGAGTCCTTTTGGTTCACTTGATATAAAAATGGGCACCGGGACCCCACAAGACAGACATACTAATTAACCAGACATATTGCTCTGGTCAGTACACTGTGGAACAAGTCATTTGTAGAACTCATTTTGGGAAAGTTGTATGCTGGATGTGTAAGAAAGTCCCTCCACTGCCATGGTTCTAGGAACTCCAGGTTTTGATTTAGACTTGGAATCTCTTTCTAAAGGAAGCTGTTGGTATTGAAGGACTTGGGGGTTTCTGGGTGTTATCAGAGGGGTTGGGGAGGCCAACATTAGGACGCTGGGCTGGTTGGATGGAGGACCCAACTCAGCTCTTCTTTTCTGTAGTGATCTATTTATCAGGGAGGGGGAATCAAGATTTGAAATTTTGACTTGAAACCCCTCATCTATAGGAAGAGTGAAAGGACCTAGGAATGTAGGAAAGGCGGGTAATAGCTATTGAAATGGCCCTTGCTTCATGCACCTCGCTGAACCTCACAGTAAGTCCAAGAGACCAGTGTCAATTTACCTACCATTTTATAGCTGAGGTGACTAAGGCATATAGAGGTTCCAAACATGCCCAGGGTCACACAAACAATTTGAAATTGGGTCTTTGGGGCCCCATGGTTTAGTTCTTCCCATGCAACATGGCTGTCATAACAGAGCACCTGTTTTTTGTTTGTTTGTTTTTTGTGTGTGTATGTTGGTCATGATTTTGTTGGTCATTGCTTATCTGTCCTACAGACAACAGCTGCGAGCCTCATTATTTCTCATGTGTAAAATGCGAATGACACTTTTATTTCATGGAAGTTGTTGGGAGGATAAAATGAACACATTTTCTTCCTTATGCTTTTCTTTCCCACTTGGTTCTTTAAATGGAGGCTTACAAAAAGAAGTTGAATATGTCATTTGTTTTTAAGTAACAATGTCAGTCCTAAGCAAGTTAACGTTTAATGTAATTTACAGTTCCCATGACTTCCCATGAATATTGAGAGAATACGCACACACTGCTGGTTTTATTAAAATGCATAAGTCAACAAGATGGTAATCAAATGTAAAAATCACCCTGTTCTGTATTTGAATAGGTTATAAGCACAAGTAACAAACCTTGTCTTTTTATTTGTGTTATAAATAAGATTTATGAGAAAAAAAATAGCTCAGAGGGACCAATACTGTATATATTCATTTTTAGCTGTCCCTACTGGTAAAGATTGTGAATGGGAGAAATTCCTGACTGTAGTATTCATGATGTTCATAGTCTCGTGATTACTTCAGGTGAAATAACTCTTGTATTTCCTGAGAAAAACTCTCAGAAATCCAATTGACTTTACACTTTCTTGTTTTGCTTTTAGTGAGGCAAGCTTGGTGGCAGGATTCACCTGACCTGGGAGTGAAGGCAGTTCGGGTTTTAGAGTTTCTCCTTTTAGTGGAACCGAAGAGGCTGATGGAAAGAGAACTGAAGTGAAAATCTTTTCTGTACTGTCAGGTGGCAATGGGTATCATTATTGGTGTTTACCATTGTTTAGGGCAGAGCTAAAGTAGGCTGGCTATCGGAGCCAGACTGAATCTCATTCCACACTTCCCCCGTGTTCTTTGTGTCCTCATAGGAGTGTCACCTCCTTTATGTAGGCCTCTATTAGCTCTCCTCATATTTGCCCCAGCTTCAGGAGCATTTTGTGTCTCAAGTATGGGGTTCTCTCCATAACCACAGCAGGTCCTTCTCATTCAGACGCAGACATCTTGTGGGCAAGGGTGGCCTGATCTCTCTCTCTCAGCTCCCAGGTTGTGACAGGGCCTCATCTGTGGAAATGTTGGAAATGGTAACAAGTAGCATTTCCTAAGCAGTTAACAGTGCCAGGCACTCTTCTAAGCACATACAATGGGTTAAGTCATTTGATCCTCATCTATGAAGTAGATGCTAATATAATTTCCATTTTATGGATAAAGAAACCAAGACAACATACCATTAAGTGACTCCTCCAAGAGAGCCCAGAGGGCAGAAGTCAGGATGCAGACCCAGGCAGTATGGCTCCAGCACTCATGTTCTTAGTGACTGTATCATCACTAAGTGACGGGTTGGGTATTCTCTCACGGGTTGGGTATTCTGAAAGCAGGTGTAGAGATGTGGGATGTCTCTTAGAGATCAACCCCTGTGAGGAAGCAGGATGGGTCAGAGGGAGAAGTCTACCTGGGTGGGCCTGTGAAAAAGTCTGGAATGGTATTGCTCATGAGAATTGATTTGGCCTGCCTGACAGGGCTGGAATTTATATCCCCACCTTGCCTGGTCTCTGGACATGGGCTGCCCTGGGGAAGGCTGGGACCACAGGCAAAGCAGTTCCTTCCTGCTCCCGCAAACCCCAATGTTGCTGGCAGCTGGAGGCTGTGTGTTCATCATATCCTCTGCAGCTGGTCAGAAAGTCTCTCCTTTCTGGATGGCTCATGTCCATGTCAACCATATGTAATAGATGGCCTCTCAGAGGAAATAGAATAAACATTTGCTAAATTAACAGAATTTTTATTAATTACAATAACCATAATAAGGGTTATAACTTATTACACAGTAATTATGTACCATATAAAGATGGCTACAATTTATTGAGTCATTAATCATCATTAGAATACACTGAAGTTAATAGTATATTACATAACCCCATTTCGCTAATGATGTAATAGAGATCTACTCACAGTAAGTAACTTGTCCCAAGTTATGTAATTAGTAAGTGGGAGAGCTGGTATTCTCTCTCAGGCCCTTCTGACACTGGAGTCCATACCCATAACCTCTAAGTTAGTGTACATATCTTCCCAGCTCGATTGCTGTGAGCTGTTCTATAGCAGAGACCATGTCTTTTTCAGTTTTGTGGCTCTCAGCACCTATCAATGCCTGACGCATGCTCTACACTGAACATATATTTGTTGAATGAATGATAAATTGGTCTTCTATTAAAAGAACCATGGTTTTGATAAAAACTAGCAAAATCATTTAATAATTTAATGACTTTGATTAGAAACAACTGGGCATTCAATAAAGCATGTTAAAATCATGAATCTTTGTTTATTTAACAAGTCTTGTCAAAGCCAAGAGTTGTGAGTGGAAACAACGGGGAGGACCCACACATTTTTATGTGCACAAGTGGCTCGCACATTGACTGGATCTGTCAGGATGAGTGAGAGGCTGCAAGCTATTGGGGGCAGAGCATCGTCCACAACGGAAGACATTGAGATGCAGGCATCTCACTCATGCGCAGTCATTGACTGTTTGCTTTGTCCTCTTATCTCTGAAATTGAGGAAATTATAGAAGATGCACCTTGAGTTTCATGTAATACTTACATGTTTTGATTCTATAAAAATGACACAGAAATGGGGTGCCTGTGTGGCTCAGTGGGTTAAGCCTCTGCCTCGCGCTCAGGTCATGATCCCAGGGTCCTGGGATCAAGCCTCACATTGGGCTCTCTGCTCAGCAGGGAGCCTGCTTCCCTTCCTCTCTCTCTGCCTGCTTCTCTGCCTACTTGTAATCTCTGTCTGTCAAATAAAGAAATAAAATCTTTAAAAAAAAAATGACACAGAAGTGAGAGCTGATGCTCTGTGAGGGAACAGAGAGCAAAACCTGAACTGGTGGGTGGAAATGCAATAGGAAGATTTTAACTGAGCACAAGAGGGGATATTCTGAAGAACAGCCTTGTGAGGAAGGGGTTCCTCCCCCACTAGCAGTGTGGGAGCTGAGGCTGCTCGCCATCAGGAGTATTCTGGCTGGGCTCTGTGTTGGCCCAAAGTCTGGGTCAGATGACTGCAAAGGTCAAACAAATCTAGAAGCCTGAGCATAGAAAAGGCAAGGACTAAATACCGGGTATTCCCAAAGTACCAGAGAGTTGAGCAATCAGTTGTACTGAAAATACTCAGGATAATAGTAGATGCTCAGGGAATACTTGGTGTTTAACGATCAGTGCTTAACATGAGGGTTGAATGTAGCCGATAGCTACAGCCCTGGATGGTTTGAGGTTAAAATGAGATCATCTGTGTGAGGGTGTTTTGCCGATTGTTACTCTTATAGTCGGAATTCTCTAGAAAACAGAACCTGACACCAGGACTTGGGGGCAGATAATAGGTTGCATGTCCAGTAATTAGAGTGAATGAAAATTGCTGAGAACTGTACTAAGTCCCAGGTAAATGGTAGCCTTGGTAAATCTTACTGCTGAGGAGTGAGGGTTTTCCTGAGAATAAAGGCCTCTAGGCAGAGGGAAGAGTATTTCGAAAGGACTGAATGTGACAGAGCTGGGTAATCTCTAGGAAGGGAATATGATTTTATCTGTAGGCTGGGAACAGGGAATTGAGCGAGGCCAGCAAGACAGGCAAGCATCCAGTCATGAAGGCCTTGTGAGCCAGACCTCAGGAGTCTGAACAAATTCAAATAGATTGAACCAGTGCAAAGCATCCCTAAAGCTACATACAGAAAATAACCAAATTGAATTCAATAAAAGACCAAAAGACTAAAAAGAGTTAAGTCCAAATGATGGAAGTGCCCATAAAGGGCAGAAACCAGGCATAAATAATATTCAAGCCTGACTGACTGTTGATTTTGTTTTTTTTTTTTACCCAAAACGTAGGAAAAACTGATCTGAAAAGAATTGTGCTTTTTTTTTTCTTTTTTCTTTCCTTTTTTACCCCCCTTTGCTCTTTTTCTTCTTTCTTTCCTCCCTCTCTCCTCTGGGTTCCAATTTCTCTCTCTGTCTCTCTATTCTTTTTTCCAGTGACATCAGACACATTTGAAAGGGGACGTGGTTATCCATTTGCATGTGACCATCTGCCATTCACTTACTGTTGGACGCTCCCTGCCAGCAGATGCATCTGCAGTTTATAGGACAGAAACACTTGCAGTTAAAAGCTGAAGTTCAAATACAGTTTTATGTATATGCAGGCATACTTAAATAAACATCTCGAAAGGATCTTAGATGATTTTCAGAGGTTATCATATTTGAATAAGGATGACTATCAGTTATACTACTGATTTAAAAAAAAAGTGTCTCCAGCCCAGGGCTGAAATACTGAGTTCCTCATAGTGTCTTGAAGGCTGCGTGTTGGTTCAGGCCTCTGTGCTTTTGCATCTTGCCATCCCTTTGGACTGGTGGCTCACCAGCCTGTGCCAGCCTTCCTTCACTACCCTCCTGCTCACCCTCATCTAGATACCAAGAGATACTAGATCTCTTTGTCCGGTTCATGGCCCCACAGCACCAGCACGTATTTTCGCCTTGTCCCAAGCCCAGATCATCTGTCTTTAACTAGCATAAAAATAGCCACAGAACCTTGTGAAGATGTAGATTCCAATTTCGTAGGTGTGAGGTGGGACCAAGATTCTGTATTTTAATCAATCTTCATGATGCCACTGTTGCCACTGGTCCATGAACCCTACTTGGAGGGGCAAGATCTTAACCCATCCTATTGCAATCATCAGTTCTTTTGTCTTTTTTTGGCTCTTAAGACCAAGGGAGTTTTGTGATTGCCATTGTCTAGTAGGAGCCTGGCACAGGGTAGGATACTCAGTAAACTCCTGGTGAATGTACGTTGCAGGCAATAACTCATTAGCTCGTTATCACAACCTGAGGTACTCATGCCACCACCAGCCTTTTTCTTTTTCTAAGGAGGAGATGAAGACTCAGATGGGATAAGGAGTGAAAGCATTTCCAGGTAGAGAGTGATGGAACCACTCCGAAGATACTCTGCTGACTCCGAGTCTCGTGTCTTCTTCACTCTTGCCATTTGCTTTCCAAAATCCCAATGTAATGCAAGTGAGGGCTGAGGAGTGGAGAGATTTTTAAAAAAATTAATAAAATGCAACTATTCCTAGTGTTGTGTTTAAGAGATTTGAACTTTACAATCTTAGCCTTAGAGAATACAGACAATATAAAGTTGCAGGAAATCCTTGGTCTTGAGAGATTTGGACCACACTCCAAACCTGATGTTCTAAACCATTCTCACAGCTGAACAAATATGACATATATAATTGTCAAGCCCACCACTGATATTATGAATTAATTCTTGGGATTTATGGTGTTTTGCGCTCTCTTTTCAAAGCACCTTACAACCGTTAATTATTTAAGCGGCCTTCCATCCCTCAGAGGAAGGACAGGGATATTATTCTGCTCTGAGCCTGGGGGGAGGTGGAGGTTGAGAGGGGTAATACCAGTGGTTGCCAGAGTCAAGGGGAAGGGAGATCATGTTGCACCTGCGTGAGCCCAGAGGGGTTTTTGTGGAGGAAATCCTGCTGGTAAGACAGAACAGGAGTTTTTGAGTCAGAAGAGGAGAGTGCAAAGTCCATTTTAATATGGAACAATGAGAGAATAGCTATCATTTATTGAATGTGTACTGTGTAGCATGTAGCATTCTGTGTCCCGTATTATTTTTATTTAATTCCATAAAAGAAATGTGATTTGGATGATGATGACAAAAATAACACCTACCTTTACTGAGAACTCATGCCGTGCAGGCACTTTACATGTCTTGCCTCTCTCTATCCTTATGGCAACTTCATAAAGCATATCTTATTATTCCTGCATGACATGAGGGAATTAAATAACCCTTGTCATGTCCTGGATAGGTGATAAAACTGAGATTTGAATCCAGGTTTATCTGCCTCCAGCTGCTGGGCTCACACCATTCAGTTCTACTGGCAAATCATGGACCCTCAAAGGTTTCTCCTTTGTAAAATGGGGCTAATAATCCCTACCTTATAGAGTTTCATGAAGATTCAACAAAAGAGTGCATAGAAAGAGGCGTGTTCCATGCTTGGTAGGTAGGTAGAGGTGCTCAATAGAAGCTGTTTTTTTCTTTCTCTTCTTTACACATATTGTTCCTGCTGGACTGTCTCTCAACAAATAATATCACCATCTTCTCAAAAGCTAAGTAATATTTTAGAGGTCTTCAAAAAATTTCTTACCCTTGCCTTCATTTCATCAACTGCCAGTCATCGTCCATGGATCCTGTTGGGAATGGAAACTTTCCATCCAGCATCTTTCAATGGCCCCATTTTGGTTTCAAGCCCCTCCTGCTTATGAAGCTGATGCTTGGTGACCCAGGACTCTAGGAATTCCTGTCACTTATTTTCCACGACTTCTCTGCAGTATAAGTGCTGCTATCCTCTTGTGTCATTTTCTCAGTATTCTACTGGGGAGTCCTCTGTTCTTACTCAAATGAAGGGAAAAAAGGAAAGAGCATCCACTTGAAAAGCGTTATTCTAAGTGTGTGAGTGTCTCTCATCTTTGAGACTCTTAACTTTTCAGGACTGGATTCAACACCCCTGGCATCAACCAGACATTAGGTAATAAATTGAATCAAGTTCCCCTGCCTCCACCCTCCAAGTGGAGTTGAAGTAAACTATTAATTTTGTAGACAAGCTCTCTGACATCCAGGTGCAGTAAGTCATTTCGGGACAATAGAAGCCAGTAAATAATAAACTCCATTAGCATGAACAATAGACCCTGATATTGATCCTTATTCTCTTACTATTACCCAGTAGCTTTGGGGCTTCCAGGAAAACACAGAATGGGGAATTCTGTCTGTCGGTCATTGCTACCTATTGTCCACACTTACAAAACTTGCTTTGTGATTGCTGGGGGAAGTTGGCCCAGTTGTTAGCCTTCGGTTTCCATTCTCTGGGCCATAAAAACCACCTGAGAGACCCAGCTGCCCCAGGTTTTTCATTGGCTGATACATCCGATGGCTGCAGATAAGACTCAGGGCTGGGGAGTGGTTAGAACTTTGAGCCCCCAAATGCTGAAGGTTTCCAGCTGAATTGTCTCCACACAAGATCTAATTGAATGATAGATAATATCCCTTTCCCTTACTTTTACTTATAAGAAAGAAGTTGAAAAATCTAGACTCTTTACCTCTATTCAGGATATTTTTCAGTTCTAAAATATTTCTATTCCTGTGTCTTCACCATGTAACAGTAATAGTAATAATATTAATGGGTAACATTTATATGGAGCTAAAGACGTGCCAGAATCTATTCTAAATGCTTTAAATATATTAGTCTATATAATCCTCACAACAATCCTATGAGGCATGCATGGTGTTATTATCCTGTCATTATTCTGATTTGAGGTAGGCATTGAGAGGTTAGGCGACTTGTAGCTTGCCTGTGTTCTAACCCAGGCACCATGGCTTGAGCATTGGAGAGCTGCTCAATAATGAGTACAAAATAATAACGGCCACTTTGCACAATACTTGGAGTACACAGCAAGTGTTCACAAGCATTATCTCATTTTTTATCACCATAAGAGTCTACTGGGGCAGACAAGGGGCAGATAGGATGCCTTCTTTCTGGGGAGGTTGTAGTATATAATAGCTGAGAGCATGAACTTCGAATTCAGAACGATATAGGTTTGAATTTTGGTTTTAAATGTTTGAACCTCAGGGGTTTTTTTTTAGTGGTAAAATAGGGATCAAAGTGACCTTTCAGGGGGTCCTGGCTACCTCAGTTAGTAAAGCATGTCACTCTTGATCTTAGGGTCATGAGTTTGAGCCCCACATTGGGCATGGAGCCTACTTAAAATGTAAAAAATGACATTTCATAGGATTTTTGTGAGGATTAGGTAAAGCAATATAAAGAAAGTACTTCACATTGCATTGACCATTAACAGCTGTTAACTAGTCTCCCTTCCTCCCTCCCTCCCACACGCCTGCCCTTCCTTCCTTCCTTTCCTCCTTCCTTCTTCCACTCAATAGTGGGCCCTGTCTCTCTCTCTCTCTGTCTGTATGTGTGTTTATTATATATAATATCTTCATTTCTTCATCCCTAGTACATTCAGGTGTTGGTAGAGGAAATTTAGGTTTGAGCTTGATTTGAATTTTAAGCAGTATAGTTCAATAAGTATTTATTGAGCATCTCCTATGAGTGGGATATTGTGCTAGGAAGGCATTGGCGATACAAAAATGATTAAATGAGATCCTGCCCTAAAGTAGTACCTCCCTTTGAAGAATGGAAGGGGGAGAACACGTTGAGGGCTCTCTCTCTGCCAAGCACTGTACTTTACATGGGTGATTTCATATATGATCTCATTTGATAGGTGAGGAAATGGAGGCTCAGAGAGAGGGGCTGTATGACTTTCTCTAGATCTTTGCTGTCCAGTAGAATTTTCCAGATGATGGAGATAATCTGTTTGTGCTTTCCAGTAGGATAGCCGCTAGACTTTTGGTCACTGGATATATAGCTCATAGAACTAAGAAACTAAGTATTTGATTTTATGTTGTCTTCATTGATTTAAATTTAAATAGTTGGTGTAGCTAGTTCCTACCGTATTTGATAGCAGAGCTGTAGAAGAAGACACAGTTAGTCAGTGACAGACTTTGAATTTGAGCTCTGGCCCATTTGACTCCCAAAGCTGTGATTAGGCATGACTCAAGGCTCTCTCATTTTTTTTACAGTCTATTCTCTCATTCAGGAGCTAGAAGGGGGCCAACTCATCTCCTCACCTGCCAGCAGGAAGGAGGTAAACCTGGGGGTAGAGGGTCATCTGAAGGATGTCAGCCCACACCCCTCCTCCTCTCACAGAACTAGAACGGAGAGTGGGAGCACTCATCCTTCCACACAAAGGCCCTCAAGATCAGGAGGCTTTTGCCTGAGTGGAATTCCCTTTGTTGCAATAGCAATTCTTGCAGAAAACTAGTGTTGCTGATACAGTAAGAAGGCCAACTAGGGCCCCAAATAGGGAGGACTCTTGAAATTCCTTAGTGAGAAAGTAGGAAAAATGCTGCTCATTGTTAGGGTGAGGACTTATAATAATAACACGGACCCCAAGGGTTTCAGATTTTCTTGTTGCCGCATTCAGGATTTCAAAAGCCACATCACCAACAATAGGTCTGTGGCCAACTTGACTCTAAGAATCCAATGACTCAATTCTTCCAATGGCCCAGCCTGACAAAAAGGCTTTAGAACTCTAAATAAATAGTAGCATTTACTTTTGTCCTTTATTATTGCTATCATTGCTATTATTAATAAGCCATTCAATTTGTATAGGAAAAACCGAGTAGGGCAGATATTAGAAGCAGGGAGATGAATTACCTTGTATGCAGAGAATTTGTGTGTGTGTGAGCCAATTATCAGTATTTGTTGAATGAATAAACTAAGGAAGATGTCATTTTTTTTCCAGAAATAAAAAGCTACTTATTGTCTCTTAATAACTAGGATTGTGGGGGTGAGTCCACTGGGGGAGATGGGGATTATATGCCAGGCAGAAGGACTACCCTATTTAAAGACCCTGGAGTCAAAGGGGGCCTGTACTGTGGAAAAACTGACCCAGCAGATGAGTGTGGCTGGAGCTTAGGGAGAAGAGGCAGAGGACAGAGATGAAAGGTTGGGAAGAGGCCAGGCTTTGCCCCGTGATTTAGGTTACATGAAGCATTTTGGTCTTTAATTCAAGAGTAATAGGGGGGCGCCTGGGTGGCTCAGTGGGTTAAAGCCTCTGCCTTCGGCTCGGGTCATGATCCCGGGGTCCTGGGATCGAGCCCTGCATCAGGCTCTCTGCTCAGCGGGGACCCTGCTTCCCTTCCTCTCTCTCTGCCTGTCTCTCTGCCTACTTGTGATCTCTGTCTGTCAAATAAATAAATAAAATCTTAAAAAAAAAAAAGAGTAATAGGAAGAATTGAAAGGGGTTTGAGTAAAAAAGTAACACTGTCATGTTTGTGTTTTTTAAGAGGTCACTGCTACTGTGTGGAAACCAAATTGGAAGGGAGCAGGGTGAACACAGGGAAATTAATTTGTAGCATAAGCAGTAATCCAGGTGAGAGACTAACCAGCCTAGGGGTAAAGATATTGGGTGGAAAGAAGTGGATGGATTTGAGCAACAGAATAACTGGTAGGACTCCATGGGCTTTGAGGGAGAGAGGAATTAAGGATCATGGCAGGTTCAGGTTCATGGCAACCCTTCAAGCTTTAAATCCTCATCTCCAAAATGGAAATAATGTGTAGGAAAGTGCTATGCAAAGTGCTGTTTTATGTGTAAAAAGTGTTTTACTTATTATTTGTGTGATTTTTACTACAGACAGGGGTAAACTATATGCCAAGAAGTTAATCATCAGACAGTCCATTTCCCAGAGTGGATGGTAAAATCTTGAGGCAGACTCTGCAGGTATATGATTGGATGTCTCTAGTTCATGTAATCTTGTACCCATCACATGCAAATTAGTTTCAGTTTTGCCTTCTGTGTTGGTCCTGACCTTTATGCCCTCAGGTTCATTCTCATCCTTTCCTGCTTGCCTTTATGTTGCAGGAGGGCTGGCTTCTAAATCCTCTGTTTCCTGGGCTCCTATTCCAACCAGCTAGCTCCTGGCTGGGTTTCCCCAGTGGGATGTACTGATGAGAGATTGGAGGGTGGGAAGAAGGGAAAAGCCTGGGTATTTCTCCCCGTGTATCTTGTGTCTCAGGCTGAAGCCTTGTCTCTTCCGCAGCCCCTGGCTCTTTATTCCAGCTTCAGCCTGGTAATCTGGACTCTTGGGTCCCTTGCTTTGTTCTTTTAGTCAAGGGACATAGCAACCTCTTGCCATTGCTAACCTCTGGGGCACATCAGGTGTCCTGTGTAAGCTTCTCTTTTGCCACCTGCACACCAGTTCCTTCTGTTAAATTCCTCCCATTTTAGACACTTAGATTTGTTTAGCAGGTTAGATCCTGAATGATATATCCATACACGTAGGCTAAATTTTATTAATGATCAGACAGCGTGCTTTTAAAAAATGTAACATTTTTATATAAATAAACTTTGAAACTTTAAAACACATAAAAGAAAATATCCTGTCAATATAAACACATTTCAAAATTATAGACAAACTTAGAATGGTCTGTGTTTTGATTTTAAAGCAACAAAATTAATTGTAAGTTTCTCAACTTTATTTTTTCAGCTGACTGAGGCGCAGAGCTGAGACAAATGTTGTCACTTAGTGTTCTTTAAATAGTTTTTAGCTAGTTTTAATTTGAAGAAAGAACATTCTTCAGTAGAGACAGGGATAGGAATTACCAAAAAATAAAATAAACAAATAACATACTTGGGAAAAACTCACCATTATGTCATAGTATTACATGCTATCTTGGCAAATTTATGGATAGTTTTGATTTTTTTCAGTTTCACTTGGTAATGGTTTGACACAAAACAGTGATATCATTGGCAGTGATTTTGTTATGTTGCTTGAGAGTTTATTTGAAATCTTCTCTGTCCTCCTTCCAAGAGACTGTTTTTCTAAGATAATGTTATTAATTGATTTATTGATGTACTTATTAGTTTGTTAGAAAAATCATAGGATGACTGCTATATTTTCTTAAAAAGCCAACATATTTTGACACATAGTTATTCTTTAATGGACCTTCTTTTAACATTATTGAAATTTTCAACCTATTGAAAAGTAATTTATTCAAGTGAAATTCACAAACAAAAAGGAATTGTTTATTTTAATTTTATTTATCTATTTATTGAAAGAGAGAGAGTGAGTGAGCTGGGTCAGGGTGGGACAGAGAGAGAGAGAGAATCTCAAGCAGGCTCCACACTCAGCACAGAGCCGGACTTGAGGCTTGATCTCAGAACCCTGAGGTCATGACCTGAGCTGAAATCCAGAGTCAGACACTTAACCAATGGAGCCACCCAGGCGCCCCACAAATGAACCATTTAAAAATGAGCAGTTTAGTGGCATTTAGTTGAACAATGTTGAGCAACCACCACCTCTGTCTACTTCCCAAACATTTCCATTACTCCAAAGTACTCTGGCAACCACCGCTATTCATTCTCTTTCCAAGGATTTATTTATTCTGGATATTCTACATGAATGGAATCACATAATGCGTGACCTTTTGTGTCTGGTTTTTTTTTTTTTTGCTTTCTTTTTTTTACAGAGCATAATTTTTCATAGTTTATTCATGTTGCAACATTTATTAGTACTTCCTTTTGATATCTGAGTAATATTCCATTTACATGTATATCCCACTCTTTGTCTAGTCTTTCATCCTTTGATGAACATTTGAAGGGTTTCCACCTTGTGGTTATTGTCAGTAATGCTGCTGTGAACAAGTGCATATCTCTACTTACCTATGTACCTTTCCCAGTTCCTTTGGGTATAGACCTAAGAGTGGAATTCTGGACCTGTTTTCAATTCTTTTGTGTCTAGAGCATAAGTGGGGTCATCTGGTAATTTTGTGTTTAACTTTTTGGGCAAATGCTAAACTTTTTCATAGCAGCTGAGCCATTTTATATTTCTAACGGCAATGTACAAGGGGTCCAACTTCTCCATATGCTTGCCAAAATTATTATTTCCCATTTTTTTTAAAAAAAATTGCCATCCTAGTAGTGGGTATGAAGTAATACATCATTGTGGTTTTGTTTTTATTTGTTTTTGTTTTTACTTAAGTATGCTCTACGCCCAATATGGGACTTGAACTCATGACCCTGAGATCAAGAGTTCCCCCTCCATCAACTGAGACAGCCAGGCACCCCTCTTGTTGTGGTTTTAATTGGCATTTCCCTCATGATTCATGATGTTGACCATCTTCTCATGTGCTTATTGGCCATGTGTACCTCTTCTCTGGGATGTGTCTATTCAAATCTGTTGCCCCTTAAAAAATTTTCCTTTGTCTTTTTGTTTTTATGTCATGGGAGTTCTTTAAATAAATATTCTGGATACTAGGCTTCTATCAGATACAGGATTTGCAAATATTTTCTGCCTTGTAGGTAGTCTATTTATTTCTTGATAAAGAATACCCTTTTGTACACAAATGCTTTTCATTTTGACAAGGCCCAGTTTATTGTTTCTCTAATTGCTCATGCTTTTTGTATCAGGTCTGACAATCCATTGCCAAATTCAGTCATGAAGATTGCCTTATTTTTAGTGTTTGTGAATATTTTAGTATGTCTTTTATATCATGTACAATTTAATATACATTAAACTATATATACACATACACATGTATCTGGATGTATGACACATATTCATTACAGAGCATTTTAAAGTCATTTAACAATCCTCATCTTTTTTATTTTATTCTTTTAACGATGCTGTGCAGTACACAAGGCAATAGTAATTATGCTCATTTTAAAGGTAAGAAAACCCCCTGAACTTGAGAATACTGTCTGTCAAAGCCTCATGGATGGTAAATAGCAAATGCAAAATACAAATTCCAGCTGCCTGACCCCAGTCATATGTCTGTTCATTCCATTCTCTGGCTCCATATTGTGTCTTAATGTTTGCTGAATGATGTTGAGACAGGGAAAAGAGGGAATGAAAACTAACATTTGTTCTGTCCCTACTATGCACAAGGATTATTTCAGCCTTTTTCTCACCTCATCATACAGTCCTCACCCCATCCTGGAGGTCCATGTTGGAATTCTGATTTTAAGGTGAGGAAAGAGTGGCTCAGAGAATTTGTAATGTACTGTGTAGCATACAGGTAGCCGGTGGCATAGCCTTTGTTCAATCCCAAGGTGGTTTGACCCCTTGAGATCATCTAGCATTTAGAGGAAAGCCCAGTGGAAAGGGGATTATTTCAGACATATCATCGTAGAAGAAAACCAGAAAGTAGAAGGTAGTGTTGGCATTTTTCTTCTGTGTTCTCAATTGCCTATGTTTAATGAAAGCTGACCTTCTGCTTCTCACTCATAGCTCATCTGCTTAAATGCTAATCCCTGAATCCCCCCAATCCCCTGCCCCACCCCCCACTTTTAATCTCTCCTTCAATTAGCGCCCTTGGCAAGGCTATCACAGGGACGCAGAACCACTTCTTCACAGCTAAAGCCTCCAGGCCCAGCTGGCCAGGTCCTCTGGTGCTGCTCTCCCAGCTGCCATAGATCTTCATCTGGTGTTTAACAAGTCATGCCCCGCCACCCTTCCCACACCTACTTTTGGCACACAGACAGGAAATTGAGGACTAAGGAATATTCACCTCTGGCCTTTAATTCACTTGTTAATAAAAGCATTTAGACTCACATGCTTCCTTCAGGCCAGACACAAGGGAGAGCCAACTTCATGGCTCTTTGAAGGAAAACCCATCTGTCCCTCCTGCACTGGCATTTTTTCAGTATGCCAGCTCTCAAAGACAATGGATAGCCCAGACCATGTCCATGTTAGGACCTTGCCCAGTGCCCAGCACACTAGATGGTTGTAAATATTGACTGTGTTCAAAGAGTGTCCGTACTCAAAAAGTGAATGATGGTGCTTTTGCCCTACATAATGAAATTAATTAATGGATAAAATTATCCCAATTTTATACTTTATTCCTATCAATTTTCCTTTGAGGTGATTTGTATTAGACAGGAGTCTTTTGGTTATTTCAAAAAGAAACTCATTGAAACTGACTTAAAAACAAAGGAGAAAATTTAATAACTCACTTACCATACTATGGGAGGACCCAGATTATCTTTAATAATCTCCCTCACTCCTTGCCTTGGCCTGCTTTCCTCCGACAGGCTTCATTCTCAAGCAAGTTCTTGGAGCAGCAAGATGGCCACTGGCATCTTCAAATCTTCAGGCATAGATTTTACTATTTTGGCAATCTGAGCTGGAAGACAGAATTGCTATTCTAAAGTTTAACTCAGATCTTGGGACCACCTGTCATGTGCTCCTCTCTGAGCTAGTCATGGTGGCCAGGGCTCTGTTGATCTCTCATCAGTCAGTGGGTCATCCACCCACTGCTGGAGCAGGGAGTGGGGATCAGGGAATGGCATGGACTGAGACTGGCACAAGCGGATTCTCAAGAGAAAATCAGGCTGACACATCCAGTTGACGAGGGAAAAGAGAATGAATAGGCAAAACAACAAATGCCCACCACATGTCCGACTTACAGTACACAATAATTTAGGAATTATAAACTCATAACACAAAACTGTAAGTTTGATTTCTTAGTGTCCAGCAAACTTTTTAAGTGTTCTATAGTTGGAGCAGAAGATGAATTTCAAAACAGAATACACAGCCAAAGAACTTCTTTTGAAACCTCCTTTACATATAAATGAGGAAAATTTCAGTTGCCTCTACTGGTATTTTTGCCCAGTCCTGTGCATTGTTTATTTTCAGCCTTCTCTGCTACTCATGGACGGTTGACCATGTAGCAGATGTTGTAGCTTACATTGAGAATAGAGTATTAAATAAGGAAAACATGCCTGTCCTCCTGGAGATTATGGCCTGGAGGAACTTACAGTCGGCTTCTAATTAACTCATAACCTAGGACTTGCTAGAGTTATTGAACTGATGCAGTGGAGTCAGTACATTTCTAAAAAATGGGTATGTAAGAACATCCATTTCATATAAGAAGCAGGTTAATTAAATAGGCTGAATGATAATTACTTGCTTGAATCTGTATGAGATACTTTGTGCTGGTGACCACCTTTATTTTTTTTTTTTTTTACAACTAATTTTTTTTATTTTATTTCTAAAAATATTTTTTGTGACTATTTTTTTTAATTTTATTTTTTATAAACATATAATATATTTTTATCCCCAGGGGTACAGGTCTGTGAATCGCCAGGTTTACACACTTCACAGCACTCACCATAGCACACACCCTCCCCAATT
>NW_019154093.1:25103256-25109797 GCF_002288905.1 Enhydra lutris kenyoni | reverse complement strand
CTGCGACACTCAGACACCCCCGATCCTTCTGTGACCCTGTGGGACCTCAGGCCATGCTGACCCCGCCTGGGCTTCACCCCGGTTAAGCCTCTGGAATGATGTCCCTCATTGGAACAGACTTTTAAAAGTCCTGATTTAGTGTTCCGTTGCTCTGCCGCTTGCCGGGAGCTGGCCCCTCCCCCCACGGTCTATCTTCCCGTCACTTTGGAGTCACTTCTCCGCCTACCTTTCAGAAAGTGGTTGATTTTCTGTTTCTAGAGTTGTTGTTCTTCTTCTCTTTGATCTCCCATTGGATTTGTAGGTGTTTGCAATCTTTAGATAAGCTATCTAGCTGATCTCCCGCTACCTGAAGTAGTCTCAGCCTGCTACTTCTCCGCCATCTTGACTCCTCCCAACCACCTTTATTCTTAAAATCATCTTAAGGTTTCCCTTTGTAGATGAAATGAGGGGAAGGAGAAGTTAGGTGCTCACCCAAATCTGATTTTTCCAGGACACCAGTCCTGTACTGGGTGACTCTGACCTCTTTTATGTCATGGGCATTATTCACACCCAAAAATAAATACACATATATGGTTTGTTTATAGAAGCCATTGGAAAAAATTCTCAAGAACTTCTGGGAAAGCTGTGATGATTGAATCTTGAGTCCTATGCCCTTTACAGATTCTTTATTCCTTCCCCGGGCTCCCCATCCTTGTTTCTTCATCCCTAAGCCATTGTAAATATAGCAGAAGGAAAACTTGCATGTGTGTGTGTCTGTGAGTGCACTCATGGTTGTGGTAGGAGGCTGGTGGAAGGCTGCAGGCCTCAAAGCCTTTGAGCAAGTGATAGGTAAGGGCTTGTGGACTACAAGGAAAGTCCATGGGAAGAGAAAGCAGTGAGGCCCAGGGGGGAAAGCACTGGAAAGAAGTCCTATGACTTGGCTTTGAATCCTGGCCCCACCATTTAGAAGTCAAATCCATCAAATCTATCACAGATTGCATTTCTGTTACCTAGAGTGAAAATCTACTTCCTCATACTTTATTCCAGGTGTTTTGTGAGTATCAAGTGCAACAATACCTATGAAAATTACTTTGGGCAGTGCAAGGCTGTAATTTGTAAAGCTTTATTTTGTATATCACTGCTCTTTCCTGATCTGCTCCTGCTTGCCCTCTCTCATACACAAACCTCATGATTTCTAGCATTCTGAAAGTGGGATAGTGCATATATAGTATCAACAAGTGTTTTTTCCTTCACTTCCACTCCTTAATTTATTCTTACCCACCAGCTGTTTTCTCCAGAGTTGCCCACGTCTTAGGTTACTGTACTAGGTGCTAGAGATAAGAGTCAAAGCATGAGTTTAGGCAAAGAGTATGAAGTTTGGACTCAGGGTATAAATCCTGACTTCTCTTTCTCTAGTTGTATAGTTTTGAGATAATCAACTAACTTCTCTAAGCATTCAGTTTCTTTATCTATAAAACAGAAGTAATTTCCATGATTTATAGGGACTTTACTGATTGCAGGAGGGAACACGTGGCTCAATAAATCAGGCATCATTTTCTTTAAGACCTTTCCCCTCCCATCTAGGAGGTCATGGTTTAGAAGTAGAGATAAGACATTTTTCAAGATTGTTCTAAAGCAGGGGAGAGAGCTAGTGGCTTTCGTGGGGGGAAGGAGGGATGGCCAATCTCTGCATGGTTGTGTGGTTGGGTAAGGTGTGACTTAACCAAGGGAACCCTGCTGCTATGTGGTAAAATCTAGTCTTGAATCCAGATTTCCTAGGAAATTTTCAAAAAAGCAGACATCTTTAGGTTCATTAAACTATTATCTGGACCTTGATTTTTAAGAACATTTCCTGAAATTAGTGATTTGTTAAGACAGAAGACAAACTGAGAGGTCCCATGCTACTTTAAGGAGCACATGTATAGTATCAGTGGGAATGAAAAGTGTGCCTTATTTTTTCCTGAAAGAAAATAGTTAAATGTAGTGCAGGGAATAGAATAAGCCAGGAGAATTTGACTCCAAGAGGTGTGATTTTATTGCAAATGGTTAGCATCATAAAATTATTTACTTACAGGCTTATCTGGGGCTCTTCGATGCCCTTGTCCTGACTTGTGGGGTGCAGGGCCTAGCCCATCAGTATGATGCTGTGTTGCTTCTCCATTAATGATCCCACTACAGTCATCCTCTCTTGACCTTTTTCTTCTGCTTCCCTCTCTGCCCTCTATCAAATACCCAAAGCATGTTTATATTGACCTGTGTTTGGCCCCTGTTGTTCTTGATGATGCCCTTGTGAGATCACCTTGTGTGTCATCATAAAGAAGCTGGAATAGGATCTTCAGCGCTCCTCTATGGTAGACTGGACATTGACCCCCAACAAGACCAGATCATAATCCCTGGAACCTGTGAATGTGACCTTATTTGGAAAAGGGCTGTTATAAATGTGATTAAGGATCTGCAGATGGGCAGGAATGTCCCAGGTTATCTGGGTGAGCTCTAAATACAACCACAGATGTCCTTATAAGAAAGAGGTAGAGGTAGATTTCACACAGAGCAAGAGGGGAAGGCAACGTGACCACAGAGACTGGACACTGATTGGAGCGATATAGTCATAAAACAAGAACGCCAGTCGCCACCAAATTTCAAAGTCTGGTCTCTAGAACAGAGAGAATAAATTTCTGTTGTTTCAAACCACTAAATTTGGGATGATTTATTATGGAAGCCATAGGAAATTAATATACCCTCCATCTCCTTTCCCTGGTCAATCTACCATTTCGCATATTATGGAATACATTTAAATTTCATCTGAAATAAATGATCTTACAAAAATAGCCCATCCACAGTCCAGCAAGTCATGAGAGATAACAGGTTATAATAGATCACAACTGGAAGGGCCCTGAGAGGCCACCCAGTCTTCTCATCATAAAGATGAGGAAGCCAGGATGCAGACAGAGGGGACTTGCCTAAGAGCACTCAGTAAGCAGGTAGGCTGTTACTAACCTAATAGCCAAGCGTTGTCACCAATGCTTGGGGATGTCTGGCTCAGCAAGTAAAGAGGAAAGAACCTGTTTCACCTTACTTAAAGAATGTGACTTTTTCTTTTTTAATGAGTTGTGGATTGGCCCTTTCACTCTAGTTAACTAAAGTCAAGAAACATTTTGGGGAATAGAAGAAGACAATAGTCTTTTCTTTAAGAAACAGATACGATTGAGTATGTCTGACTGGGGAAGATATCCCTGATACATGGTTGCAGGTAGTGTGTGAGCTTTGGAATCCTGGACCTGCCCAGAATTCTGTCTCTGCCACTCACCAGATCTGTGAACTTGGGTCAGTTACTCGCTGGGAGCCTCAGTTTCTTCATCTATAAGACAGAGCTACTAACAGTGCTTGTCTCAGACTGTCGTGAGGCCTCTGTGAGATACTGTGTATAAAAGTACCTCACCCAGTGTCTGGCAATTAATTGAGGCTCCATAAATGTTAGTATCTGATATTATGTTATCAAATAAAAGTGAAGTTGTAGCAGAGTATATAGAATTTTATCTTCTTCACGTTTCTTATTTGGATATTTTACAAGGACCCTGGAAATTTCTTTAGTAATCAGTAATAACAGTAAAGATGAAAAACAGGTCTGACTCATAGGGAGCAGAGCCTGCCATGAGGCAGCGGGGTCTTCAGTGTGGTGGGCTGGGGCTGTTATCGTACTCCCAGAGCTGATGGGAGTCCTCAGGCCTTGCTGCTGGGAAATGCACAGCTATAAATGTGCATTTACATAAACACAAATACGCAAACAAAGTGAAAGACTGCATGATCCTGGGGGGGAAGGAGGTGAGCGCACGCCTATGACTGAAACTCACGGACACACAGTGGCCCCATGCTGCCTTCTGGGGGTTTGGAGATGGTGGTCTGAACCCTGGTCTCCAGGCCCCACCCAACCCCTCTGAGCTGTGTGACTTGGGAAGATCACCTGTCAGGCCTGTTTCCTTATCCATCGAACACATTGGCTTCTTACAAGGTTCAAATGGGGTTAAGGACTTAAAAGTACATGGGAAACAGGAAGCCAGTCAAAAGGGGATACTATTATATACCCGATCAGTTACTAAGCTCAACACCTTATCAATTACTGAGCTCAACAGAGTGTTTCTTTGTAATACGTTTCAATTTTGTTCATTCTGTCTGGTGTGCACTGTTGTCATTTATGCTTTCATTCGTCTCTTGTTTGTTAGCATTCTGGGTGGTCTTACTGATTCCTGTGTGGCTTTCACTATCTATCAGTACACTTTTTAAAAACTTAACTTCTGCCATGATATTCCACCAGCGCATCTTTCTGTAGTTCCCTATCACCTACTGTAGGAGATGGTTGGGCATACAAAAAAAGGAAAGCATCTGTCAAGGTACAGAACCATCTGGTTTAACTAAACAGCCCTCAAGAGAGCTGTGAACTTTGTTTTCCTGGCCCGGTTTTTGGGATGCTGGTCTTCTCTAGAGGGGTGCTTTGAGTGACTCACTCTGCTGGAAACGACCCCCCTCCTCCAGCCTCTGGTCCTGTTCCTAGTTCCCAGCCCCGGTTTAGACCTGCCAATTAAGTAGCTTACATCAGTCTACCAGCTGCTGATCTTTTGGACATGTTTTTGTACTTGTTCTCTGGCTACCTCTGGTCAGTCTTCTTCTGATTGATGGGTTGACATTCTTTGGCCCTGTCCAGACTTCTCCATGAGAGGGAATGGTTTGTTCTCTTGCACAATACATGTATTGAGTTCCTAATAGGTATTAGGAACTATGCTAGCTAAATATAGTCCTTGTTTCATGGAACTTACAGCTTAGCAAAGAAAATAATAATTGAAAAGTTTATTATAATTATGGTATTACAAAATAGGAAGAACTAGATGCCTTGGGAACCCATAACAGTAGAACCCCTAACTTAGATAAGGGTGTCAGAGAAGGCTAGCAAAGTCTGAAGGGGTCACTGCTTCTTCTGATCACCTAGAACAGAAAGCCTAGGTCATCACCCACAATGTCAGTTGGTACCAAGCTGTAGGTAGAAATCTGGGCTGGCTGGAGCCCAAACAGCCATGTGGTTCTGTCTCTACCATCATGGGCTGTAGGAAATTTGGTAAGTTACTTATCCTATCTGACCCCTAGTTTCCATATGTGGGAAACACAAATGACTACCCTTCAAGGTCACTGTGAATGATGAAATAATGAACATGAAACTACTTTGGAAACCATGTGAATGAAAGGGAGGAAGTTGGTTATAGGACATCTGACCCAGCACTGAAATGGAACAAGGAATAGAAAATGCTGACCCTACCAGGGGCCAATCCTTTCAGAGTCTTACACTGTTTCAGAACTTTAGGAGTTCCACGTAAATATATATGGATACATGTGTTCTATATATGCTACTTAAAGGGGTGGGAGCAGTTTTTTAAAAAAAATATGTATTCATGGGTAGTCCCAAAGGACACAGCCCTCTCCCTGCATGATCTCACTAGAATTCCAGTTACCTGGCTTAATGGAATACAGCACTTGCATCAGTCTCTGGGGCTGGGGCAGCTATGGCCTACTATAGTAGTGCATGATAATAACATGGGTGATTGTTAGTGCTTCCCTTTGCCAGCAAAAGTCCACAACTTTCTGTCAATCTAGTGGCCAATGATAGTCTGGCAGAGAACAGCTGGTTTGGTCTCCACATAAACTGTTTTGCATTTTGAAGAGCAAAACTGAATTCTGTTCTGGAAACCAATATCGCACTGTATGTTAACTGACAAAATTAAAATAAAATAAAAATAATAAAATATTTATTTTATTTTATTTTGTTTTTTTTATTTAAATTTTTCTCTTCAAAATGCAAAACAGTTTATGTAGAGACCAAATCAGCTGTTCTCTACCAGACTACCCTTGTCCACTAGATTGACAGAAAGTTGTGGACTTTTGCTGGCAAAGGAGAACAGTAACAATCTACCAATGTTGTTATCAAATTTAAAATAAGTGAATATGTAAATAAATAAAATAAGGAAGAAAAAAAGGAAAAAGAAAAGGAAAAGAGAAAAAGAAAGAAAAAAAGAAAAAAGAAAACTATGGACTCTGAAAAACAATCTGAGGGGTTTGAAGGGGCAGGGAGTGGGAGGTTGGGGGAACCAGGTGGTGGGTATTGGAGAGGGCACGGATTGCATGGAGCATTGGGTGTGGTGCAAAAACAATGAATACTGTTACGCTGAAAATAAATTTAAAAAAATAAAAAAAAAATAAAATTATTGGTGAAATGCAAAAAAAGAAAGAAAAGAAAATGAAGAACAAAACTATGTGTACTGATTCCAATATGGAGCCAAGAGCTCCAGGCATCACATGGACTCTGGAATGACTATAGGCCTCTGGGAGATGGTAAGTGCTATCATTGCAAACCTTAAGGCATTTTTTTTTTAAGATTTTTTTTTAATTTATTTTATTTGACAGATAGAGATCACAAGTAGGCAGAGAGGCAGGCAGAGAGAGAGAGAGGAGGAAGCAGGCTCCCTGCCAAGCAGAGAGCCTGATGCGGGGCTTGATCCCAGGGTCCTGGGATCGAGCC
>NW_019154093.1:25075846-25103156 GCF_002288905.1 Enhydra lutris kenyoni | reverse complement strand
TTTAATTTATTTTATTTGACAGATAGAGATCACAAGTAGGCAGAGAGGCAGGCAGAGAGAGAGAGAGGAGGAAGCAGGCTCCCTGCCAAGCAGAGAGCCTGATGCGGGGCTCGATCCCAGGACCCTGGGATCATGACCTGAGCCAAAGGCAGAGGCTTTAATCCACTGAGCCACCCAGGCGCCCCCTTAAGGCATTTTTGTAGCATGATGAAATGACAAAAGCATCCATGGTCCCTGATCCCTGGAGGCCCACCTGTTACTTTTTTGGATAAGTTATGAATGGAACATAGTAAGAGTGACACTCATGGTTCCCTTCTGCTGGTTAATCATTGGTCATCTCAGCTTGACATAGAGTTGCTCTTCTAATTACTAGTGAGCAAAATTGAGTGGGAACCCAAGGTGTTGGCTGGATCCTTGGAAGTTGAGAAAGTCTGCAGGTGACAGCTCCCCTGCAACTTGATTGCGTGATAGCTGCTGTGTATAAGAATATTGTAAGGGTTAAATGCATCTTGCATGTAATGTACAGCAAGATGCCTCATAGAGGGTGAATATTGTTCATGTACATTACCTATTACTTATTAATGACTGTCACCAATGGACATAAGAAAGAAGGTCTAAACTCATGAAAGAATAGAAGTTTTTAGAAAAACAACCCACCCCTTTTCTTTACGTTTTCCACAGTGTCTTCACATAACCCCTTTGGACTGCGCACAGGGGCTGCTTTCCTAGTTAACAAGGCTAAATCACCAGAGAAGAAAAGGTCAGTGGAGACAGGCCATCCTTGGAATTTGAAATGGCAACTGTCTAAATACCCAGCTTATGGTGTGTGTTTTGCGTGTGGTGGTGGTGGTGGTGGGGTGTGTGTGTGTGTGTGTGTGTGTGTATGGTATATATGTGTAGTATGGTGTATGCATGTGTTGTGTCTGCATTGTATGTTGTGTGGGTGTGGTATAGTGTGGTTTGTATGTGTAGTTGTAATGTATGTATGTGTTGTGTCTGTGTTGTGTGTATACTAAGCATTTAAAATGGGAATTTCCGGATGGCTGTCTCTCCATAGGCCATTCTGGCTGAGAAGTCTATGTTCATATGATACCAGTGCTAAATGAAAGTTCAGAGAAAGGGAAGATTGACAAGGAGAAGGTGAATCTAAGGTTCTCTGACCAGTTGAGGACAAGTTCCCTTGTAGTGTCTGCTGTATGACATCATTTTACCTCACAACTAACCTGTGAGACACAGTGGGAACACAGGCTAGGAGGTAAGGTCATGTAATGAGTAAGTGAGAGGGTCTGGTATGATAGATATTGACCTGGTGATACAGTGAGTGACAGGCATTGACCTGGTGATACAAAGTCAACCAAAGTGAGGGGCTACGGAGCTCAGGGAACAATGCAGTCAGCTTCGGGGGCTGTCACCAGAGAATGTAGTAAAAAGATGACAGGGAGAATTCACAGACTAGCGTTAGACTCTGGAGATCCCAGCACATGTCTTAAGGGAATAACATTCTTCAAAGGGCTTTTATTTTGGCCTTCTGGGAAGAATAGGGGGGAAGCATAGGGAAATCAGCTCCCAGAAACAAATCATTCCAAATACTCTGTATTCAACAGAGTAGTGGGTTGGGCCAAGCAAAGAGGATTTCTGATTAAATTCCCTGGGGTGTCGCTTTCCAAGGACAGTTTTAGATGCTATATCAGACAAGAGTTTGGACTTTTTTTTAATTGTTGTGCCTGGACTTTGATTGCTATCTGCAAGGGAAACAGACAGTGGAAACTATTTCATCAGGACTGATGGGAAAAACACGTTTTCATAGTGCCCTGAATAGCAATGCTCGGTGTTTGAAGTCATTATCGTAAATAATGGGTAAGCTGGAGGGAGGAAAAGACCCCGCAAGTGACTTTAAAGAGTGAGAGAGGGAAAGAGGAGAGAGAGATAATCATGACTGGGTGTTGACTGTTGGTGAGAAATTTCCACTGAACATTAAGCTCTTCCTGAAGCTTTCTTCCTGAGTGCTGCCTGGGCTGTAAGGTGGGGGGAAAAGGAAGATGTGTAAGAAGACATGGGCTGGAGGCAGCATGTTTAGGCCTTGCCAGGACTGCCTGGTGGACTGAATACCTCATCAGTTCCTTTCTCTGTTCTTCATTCACTAATTTATTTAGTCATTTCTTCATTTGTTACATGATCCCTCAATGCTTTCTAAGTGTTGGACTATGAGATTTTTGCCAAGATGTGAAGATGAACATGTAAGATGAAGCCTGCCGTCTAGTGAGGGAGAATAAAGAGAGAGAATTACCAAGGTAATAATCTAGAATGAAGGTACCAAGAAATCCCAGGAAGATGTTGAGAACAGATTCTCATTCACTTTGTTGTACCTGCTTTGTGCTAAGACTCTAGAACAATCAGAATGTGCTCCTTCTGCTCTCCAGACCTCACAGTCTAGTGGAAGAATATCTATTTTAGGAGGGACTTGAATCAACAACCTGAAGTCCACAAAGATAATGTTTGGAACTATAGCAGCCTCAGTGAGTGAGAAATACAAGAAGATAGAGCTAGATTCTGTTTAACTCAAAGTGTTGTAGCCTTCCGGGTTCACCAAGTTCAGTAAAAAGCTGAGAGGCTTCCAGTGGCTGATCCTGGTGTGTCTCGAACTAATGTCTCTTGATCCACTGTGTTCATGGTGTGGCTCTTTACTTACATTGAGAACATGGGGTGGGGAACGGTTGCAGGAGAAGAATGTTAAGTTTTATTTTGCACATAATTAGTTTGAGATTCCTGCAAGACCTTTAAGTGAAGCAGTTGTATATCTGAGAGGAATTCAGAAGAAAATGCAATCTCAGGGCATAATTTGAGAGTTGTTATCTTGGAGGAGATTATTAAAACTGAGGACTTCGACGAAATCATTTCAATAGTGGTTCTATGGGTAATCGATGAGTTTTGTAGGGAACTCTTCAGGACTCGAGAATGGAACCCTAAGAACTCTGGTTGAGATGTATGTAAGGAATCCCACAGTTTGTTTTATGCAATTACAGGCATTAGTCTCAAAAGGCACCATGAGGTCACCAGCTTAACCCCTGCTCAATGGAACAGCCCACGCCATAGCATCTCAATGATTGAGTACTAATCGTAGGAGGTTTGTAACCCTTGCTGGACCACATGGTTGAGGGCAAAGAGAGCAGGTTGTTGTTTTCACGCTGCCCTACATGTAAGGCCTGGATGTGCCATTTAAATCATAATATCACCCTGTCCTCATGCTGCCTCTCCTTTATCAGACCAACCCAGCAGACCTTGTTCAGTGTAGAGCCATCCAAATATCAGGGCTGCTCTAGTGATCTTGTGATTTTACCAACTAAAGAACAAGGCTGATCTAGAATTATTTGATCTTCCTGAACACAAACTTCTGGTGACCACATTTTCTTTTTTGGTTTTTGGGGTTTTTTGATCATTACGAAACATAGTCTAGGTTTCCTTCATCAAACTGTCCAATTTTGTGTGAGTCCTTTGTGACAACTACTGGGCTTTTCCTTATTAAAGAATCGTTGTTAGTGCATGTGTATGAGTTTGAGTTGTCACTCAGTTGAAACCCTCATTTCCCAGAAGAGCAGGCCAGAAGTCCCAGAAGTTAGGGACAGCTTGGGGAACCCAGAGTGTTTGGAACAGAGATGGAGCTGCCATCACGTGCCCTTGGTCCCATCTTTAGTATGCTTTGTGCATCTGCTGGCCAAACCCATTCCCTAGTTTCTAAGGATAGAAGCTGGGGAGATACAGGAATTGGAACTTTTTGCAAGTCAATCTGGTATTACAGTACCACCCTCTGATGCGTTAAGTGCAAATGAATCAGAACCAGATGGGCAAATTTTCCTGAAAACAACGTGTTTAAAAAGTGGAGGAGAGAAGTTTTTGGCAAAATTATCAAAGATGTTTAGCCACATCAGATGTATATAGCACTTTGCCTTCCTTCCAGCTACTCCCATCATTGCCACCTGGAGAAAATGACCTGTCTGAGCTCCAGGGACAAGCCAGGCAGTAAAGGGTAGGGATTGTACCCACAGTCCTGTCACTGGTGTGCCTATCTCCAGCTCTCGTTTTCTCCAAGGTCATTCTTGGCAGGCAGATGAGGTTTGGATGAATAAAGCAATCATAAGGAATCAATTCTGGAGAAATATCCAGGCTTAGACTTTTAACATGCATTTCTCTTGGACTGAGATGAGATTCACATTTTCAGATTCAACTAAAGCTTCTCGAATACTTAGTAAGGGGATAGCTTTGTGCTAGGCCCTGGAGTGGTTCTTTTCTCACTTGGTCAAGCCAGCCAGTTGTGAGGAGGCAGAGTCATGAACAGATGAAAGAGCTCACGATGAAAAAGAGACTTGATCAAGGTCACACAGCCAGGCAGCAAGTCCTCTCCAACCCAGTGGCCACTAGCCACACATGGCCATTGAAATAGAAACCGGTTAATTCTGAATAAAATTTAAAAGTGGGCTACTGAGTTTCACTAGCCACATTTCAAGTGATCTATTGCCATGTGTAGCTAGTGGCTATTGAACAACCGAAATACAGAACATTTCCATCATCGTAGAAAGTACTATCATACAGTGCTGCTACAGAGCCTGGGTTTCAACTCCCATCTTTATGACAAAGTTCTGGGCTCCTTCCCTATGCTAAGTCAAGTGGTATCACATCCTGGAAGCTTCTAAAATGGAAGACAATTCTTCTCAAGCATAGCTAGAAACTTTGTCCTCCTCACCTTGGGCAGGGTATACAGGGAGATGCAGACTGATTGTTTAGTAAGCTTGCTCTGTGCTCTTTGTGGCCAGTGTGGAGCAGCAATGGACTGGGAATCAGAAGGGAAGGAAGGAGAACGTGAGTTCGGTGTACCCGGCCCCCATTTGGCTCATTTCTTACATTTCAGGCACATCATAGTAGCAGAGGCTGTGGCCAGGGGCCATGCTAACACTCAGTGAAATTAGGAAGGGGTGCAAAGAAGTCTGCATGGTGGAATGGAAAGATGGTACATGTTTGGTCAGAAAAATCAGGGTCTGAAATCCACAGTCATGTGGGCTTGGCAAAGTTGTTAAGAGGGAATGGTGCCATCTTCCTTACAGGCTTGTGAGGATTTAAAGGTGTTAGCAGCTGTGAGACATTATCTGATGCCTAGTGGGTGTTCCTCCAAACCAGTTGCCTTTGGCTAATCATGCCCTCCTCTTTCCCTTCTCTTCCCCTCCCTTTCCTGCTGGGAGTTACCACCAGTTTCCATAGTATTCAAAAGATAGCACTCTTTGATTTCAACAATTTCCCCCGTTTTCAAAACTAGTTATCAGAAAAACTGCTAATAGTGTTTTATATAATGGTGTGAATTACAGCAAACTTCCAGAGCAGCCTTCCTTCTTCTTCTTTTCTTTTTTCTCTTTCTTTCTTTCTTTCTTTCTTTCTTTCTTTCTTTCTTTCTTTCTTTCTTTCTTTCTTTCTTTCTTTTTCTTTTCTTTTCTTTTCTTTTCTTTTCTTTTCTTTTCTTTTCTTTTCTTTCTTTCAGCATTATCTAATCTTGTAAAAGCAAGCATCTCTCTTTTAGTCCTCACATTAGGATAAGTTTGAGGTTGGGTAATCAAAAAATGACATCAGATTTACTTAGGCATAATCAGTGAACTTTAATCTTGGAACATTTTCTCTGCTATTATTTGTGGCTATTATCATATTTCATCCTACAAGCATTTGCAGCAGCTTACTCAATATGGCTATCTTAAAATAGTAAACGAGAAATTAAAAATATTTAATATCTCAGGGTGCCTGGGTGGCTCAGCTGGTTGGGCATCTGACTCTTGGTTTTGGCTCAGGTCATGATCTCAGGGTTGTGAGACAGAGCGCTGAGTGGGCCCCCCTTTTAATGGAGAGTGTCCTTGAGATTCTCTTCCTCTCTTCCTCTGTCTCTCTCCTTCTCTCTCTCTCTCTGCTCCTCCCCTGCCCCGACCTCTCTCTCTCTCAAAGAAATAAATCTTAAAAAATTTAGTATCTCAAACCTGAGAAAATATAAGTTACAATAGAAGGTTAATATCTCAGAGAATAATACAACCTAGAAACATAAATCAGAAGGGAAGATACCACACTAAAGTGAAGACCTTATATGATTTACATAATTAACTAGTAGGAATTATTCAATAATGAAATGTTTATCCCTCATATTTGACTCAAATTTTATAGAACAATCCACATTACCTTCAACGTGATAGTGGTTTTGTGAATATTTTTTGGACAATGTGAGGGAGATGAACCTTCAAGAGGTGAAGTCGTTTGTGAAGGTTGCGCAATTACTAAGTGACAGAGCCAGGATTCAGGCTCTGTGTCTCCTGTCTCCTATTCATCACGCTCTAGAATGACAATCGCTCACATTTTCCCAACACTAGACATATAAAAGGCTCTTTTATTTCCAGAATGCTTCTGTTGACCTCCCAACAGTCTTGGGAGGTGGCGTTATTACCCCATATTACAGGTGAGCGATGATGTACCCATGACCTAACTTACAAGGAACACAGTGAATGTTTGCATTCAGGCCATTTTGCTTCCCGTTCAGTATATTTTCTAGATCTTTTTCTTTTACACAGTTCCCCATGGAGTGCAAGCCAAAATGAAAACAGACACACAACATTTCCAAATCTGGCCTTATGCATCCGGGGGTGGTCTGTGGGGCGACCTTTCTATCTCCCCGTGACAGAAGAAGAAAGCCAAGGGCAGTGTCCCTTGGTCGGCAGCTCTTGCATGCCTTGGAACAAATACGCTGATAGTGGCGTCAGTTTGAGGACATTTAGTTTCTCCTGTCAATACAGGGCTGATTCTGGGCGGAGCCTGCCTGTCCTGGCATGCTGAGCATGTGCGAAGGACTCAGGAATGCTTATGGCCATGTCACCAGGGCCTCTCAGAGACTCCAATGTTGCAGCCTTCCCAGTTGGTTACCTCCTGTCTTAGAGGCATCGTCAGGAAGGGGTGATGTGCCCTGTGCGTGTTGGGTGAGTATCTGTGTGTGCACTAGAGTGATTTCCCAGTGTGTTGTGTGTTTTATGACCTTCACAGATGGCAGACTTCCCGTGGTGAGAAGGGTGGAGGAGGGGCTGTGTTTCAGGAGAGGAGGAGAGAGACAGGGGAGACCAAGGGGAAGCGGGAAGCAGGAAGCAGACTTGTGTAGATTTAACAGGCCTCATTTTATAGCATTAGCCCTGTTTTCACAGGGTAGCGAGGAAGAGTCTCACCAAGGTAAACCGGTTTTCACTATTATGGGGCCAGGATGGAAGTTGCATTGTTATTCTTCCTTGGAACTCTAGTGGCTGCTCCAGATATTGGCCTCTTTTTGCCTTAGAGACTCTGATTTCAGTGCAACCATTCGAACACTGGCTGGATAATGATCACATACGTTTGTGAAGACATTCAGTTTACAGACCACCAGTCCGTGTTTTCCTGTCTGCTGTTTGATCTTTAGAATAATCCTGTAACTACCCAGGGCAGATCCTTTGTCCTGCTTTCCTAAGGAAAGAATTGAGGTCCAACGAAGTTAAGTGAGTTGCTGAATCACCAAGCCCAGAAAGGAAGAGAAGGGTACCAGTCCGTGCTGACTATCAACTCTGCACCACCCACGTGCTGAAGGAGGGACCCCAAATCTCAGGGCTCTTTAGTAAATTGGCCTAAAGTTACTGAGTTTGGGCTCTGCCAATAACTGGGGTTGTGTCAGAATTAAGAAACTGAGCCTGCCTGTCTCTAAAACTCAGGCTCGTTTCTGCTACACCACCGACTTTCTGTGAATCCTAGCCAGAGGGCAAGTTTTAAAGGAAAAAAGACCTTGGCATTGATTACCCAAAACCACTGACAAACCAAACATTATGCAAATCAGGACCCACCATGTGAATAATAGCTCACATGTGTGAGGCACTTTCAGAACCACTTTGCTTCCATTCTTCTTTAACCCTCACAGCAAACTCATGAGCAAGAGGTTCTTATTCGTCCCATTTTACAAATGAGGAAGTTGAGGCTTGGAGGGGTAACTTATTTAAGATGCCATGGCTGGTGGGTAGCAGAGCTGGAATTCTGACATGGGTCTGACTAGAAAAGCTTGTTTTCCCTTTTAACTCACTTTACCCACAGGCTGATTTCCTGTTTCACTTGGGTCATTACTATAGTCACACGTTCTTAAATGGAACCTTTTCCACTCCATCCTCGTTACCTGCAACATGAAGTTCAAGTAGCTCAGCCTGAAATTCAAGATCCTCAGGTTTTCCACATGCATCTTCCTCTGCCTCTCGATATGTCTTGTGCTCCAGCCATGTTCCAGTGACTGTTTCAGCCCCATACCCCTGGCTCTCCAAACCTTCAGTTGTGTCCCAAGCAGCATTTTCTTCCTGCTTCTCCTCTGAGAATGCTGTTTTCTTAAGGATCACCTCTGATGCCATCCATCCCAAGGACCCTTCCATGGCCTTCTAACTGAGTCTCATGAGCCCCCACAGTGATCTTGCACTGCCCAGATGATAATACTGACCTAGTGTTCGTTAGCCCCTCAGATCTCACTTTGAGCGCCCATTCGGGTTTGGTTCATTGCTTCGTCCTTGGCACCCACCACAGCAAGTGACGCCTGCCGGACACAGTAGACAGGGAATGAGGGTTTTCTTCGGACATGCAAAAATCCCCTCCCACATCATAATGCATAGAGAGCTTCCCGTTACTCCTTTTGGTACCCCCAGAAGAGTGCAGGGCTTTGGAACTAGGTCAGTGTGGGTTGCAATCCCCACTTGTTTCCTTCCTAACTGTGACCTGGGGCATGACTTACTCAGGCCTCCTAACCCTGAGTTCTCCTGTCTGTTAAAAGGAAGGTGGCCTTCAGGATGGTGCTTGGCACACGCGGAGGGATGAGTGAATTCTGGTTGTTAGGCAGAGCTGTTATTCTTCTAATAGTTTCTCATGTCTTCCAGGGATGTCATTAGATTTTCTTTGGATGTAGGTGTACAGTTTCGTGGTTTTAGAGTCGAACTCCTCACCTTGACCAACACTTGGCTCTTCTGTTTGACCTTCCCATGTTTGTATGTTTTGCCGTTGCTGGTATGATTTATTTAGAGTTGTAGCTTTGTAAACCATGGCTTAAAATGCTCCTGTGCTTTAAGGGGCAATGGACTGGGTAGAGAATGTGAGACAGAAGGGCGGAGGGGGGTAAGGGAACCGGGTGGAGTCTATTCATTAGGAAAGCCACTCAACGTCTCTGAGACTTCTTTCCCTCATTAACTAATGGAGTATTTGGCAGGATATGGTGTAAAATCCCTTGGAGTTTAAATGCACTACATGTTTAAACCTTGTACTTTTGAATTCCAAGATATCAAATGCTCTTAAAAGTAGAGATGAGATGTTTGCTACTGCATCCCACTTCCTTCTAAAACACACACACCCCAACACCCAGAGAAAATCCATAGTTCTGTTGTTTGAACTTGTTGTTTTCTCTAATCAAGTGGTTGTTTGCAAATGTTTTCTGACTGTAACAGCAACGAGGCCACCTCTCCTGGAGGAGAGTGAGTTCTTTCTCTCAAAGAGATGCTGTTTACTCAAATAAACTCAAATAAACTCCCCCTCCTTCTTTGTTTGGTTTTTCTTTTGTAAGCAATCAAAGCCAACTGGTAGAGTCCTCCAGCTTGCACAGTCTACGCTTGGTCAGTCCAGTGTGGCATCTGTGTTTCCTTTCTGTTTTTTCTTTTCCAAACCCTAGGTACAGTCTACATCATGAGCCCCGAAGTCCTTTGCAAGAGGCAATTAATTCTGTAAGAATGACCAAGAATCCACCATCTACCAGGCACTGTGGGAAAGCGGTGGGGGCGGGGGGAAGGTGACCTTAATGCCAAGATCAGGATCATGGAGAAGGAGGGCAGGGCAGGGTGGGGAGGAGCCTTAGAGACCATCTAATCTGATGTCCCTCAGGTGTTATCATACAACACTCTTCCCATGAGTAGCTCCTCAGATAAAGGCCTAATGTGGATGAGATGGAAAAAAAAATAAAATAAAACTGCTACTGTGGGTTTACAATGTACCTGAGCATATGAAAGATTCTGAGACTTGCAATTCAAGAAATTGTATTTCAGGGCACCTGGGTGGCTCAATTGGTTAAGCAACTGCCTTTGGCTCAGGTCATGATCCCGGAGTCCTGGGATCGAGTCCCACATCAGGCTCCCAGCTCCGTGGGACTCTGCTTCTCCCTCTGACCTTCTCCTCTCTCATTCTCTCTCTCTCTCTCAAATAAATAAATAAAATCTTAAAAAAAAAAAAAAAAAAGAAATTGTGTTTCATTTTGCGTCATTCTGTTTCCTGAGTTTTTAAGACCAGTTGTGTGTTTGTGTATGTTTATTCATATGTGTGTAGGTAACAGTAGTAACAGCAGAATTGAATTTGCACCGAGGTATTTTGACCTCAAAGTCCCACTCTCTTGCTGTTCCTTTAGTTGTACCCACAAAGATGTCAGCCATTCAAAGTGGAGGCTGCTGGCTTCATCTGGTTCACTGACTTCATTGGTTTAGCCTTTGTGGTATTGGCCTTAGGGGGTTTTATATTTTTAAGTTATTTTCCAACATTTAGAAGTTGGGAGTTTTCTTATAAAAAGCCAAGATTCTTGCTTTTCTTGAAAAATTGTAAGATCTGGTCCCATTGGACTGCAGAGCATTGTGGTGAGAGCAGGACTGCAGCTGTGCCCTTGGATAGGGTACCGATCTCCAGTTCACCACACTCTTGCCCAGACTGACTTCACTCTGACGCTGCAGGCTTAGCCTCTCTTGGCATTTGAGCTTTCAGTCTCTGGTTCAGAGCAAGCTCTAATGAGGCCACAACTCTGCTCTTCATACTTGCCTGCTTTCCCTTCCAAAAGTTGATCCGTGTCTTTGATGAGACCATCTTGTGACAGGTGAAACCCAAGAGTGCCTGGCTTAGGGTCTTAACAACAAAAAAGACAACATTTGTTGAGTGTTTATTCTGTCAACCTCTGTTTTTACTATTTAGCAGTGATCCCCTTCTTTAATCTTCACAGCAATCTTATACAGTGGGAACGATTGTGCCACTCACTTTTGAGATGAAGAAATTGGACCACAGAATGATTAGTATAACTTTCCCCAAATGATATAGTTTATAAGTAGAAGAATTGGGGTTTGAATACAGGGGACATGCTCCTAACTACTATAGCACATTTCTTCTTTTTATTTTATTTTTTAAAAGATTTTCTTTATTTGTTAGAGAGAGCGAGCGAGAGAGCACACACAAACAGAGGGAGTAGCAGGCAGAGGGAGAAGCAGGTTTCCTGCTGAGCAAGGAGCCCTATGCAGGACTCTACCCCAGGACCCTGGGATCATGACCTGAGCTGAAGGCAGCTGCTTAACCAACTGAACCACCCAGGCGCCCCACATTCCTTCTTTTAAAAAATTTTCTATTTAAGTTTGTTTGTTTGTTTGTTTAAGGAATCTCTGCACTCGATGTGAGGCTCGAACTCATAACTCCAAGATCAAGAGTCACACACTCTTCCAACGGAGCCAGCCAAGTGCTCCTTAACTACTTTTAGTACATTTCTTAGAACATTGTTTTATATAAATGACAGAATAATTTAGGTTTTATTTTGAACTCATATTAGACTTACAGAGAGGTTGAAAAAGGATATGAAGAATCCTCCACATGTCCCTCACCCTGCTCTGCCAACCATTAACATCTTCAATGCAGTTATCAAGTACAGGTCATTAACATTACTACCTAATCTACAGACATTTTTCTTATTCACCAGTTTTAACATGAATGTTCTTCCCTGTTTGTTCCAAGATCCTTATCCACAGTCTAACACTGTGTCTCACTCCATTTTCTCCTTTGTCCCTTCTAGTCTGTAATAGGTCTGTAGTCTCTTCTCAGCTTGAGGACCCTGATGCATTTGAAGAGTATCTCACCATTTGGATATGTCTGATGTTTTCTCATGATTGAAACGAGATATGCATTATTTTGGCAAGAATACCAGAAAAATCGTGTGTCCTCCTCAGTGTATCACACCAAGGAGTTTATAATGTTGATTGTCTTGCTGGCAATACAGCTTCATCACTGGGTTGATACGTGGTGCTTGCTGGGTTTCTCTCCTGTAATGTTCCTATTTTTTCCTTTGTAGTCAATAAAGTTGTTTGGGGAAGATAATTTGAAATTATGAAAAATCTTGTTTCTCCTCACACTTTTGTCCATTAATGTTAGCAGCTTTCAGTTCATCTTAACTGCAATGATTTGCTTCATTTGCTTTTAGTAAAAGACTTGCAAAACAAGTAGAAAATACTGGAGGATTATAGCAAGAATCAAGATTTGAATGCAAAATGTTTGAAAGCTACTTCTTAATAATCATTGCCTTTTGATTTCATAATAACGTTGATATAATAACTGCACGAGTGACTTTTGTGACTTCGAGGAAGCACGAACAGTTCAGAATCAGTTTGCTTATGGTTAATGGGGACAACAATTGCAATTTCGAAGTGTCGCTGCATAGAGAGGAAGTCATTAAGAGTAGATGCTCCAGTCTGGCTGCCTGGACCAGGAGCCTGAAGCTGATCCTCACGAACTTTGTGACTTTTGGTCGACTGTGCAACCTTGCTATGCTTCAGCCCCTCAGAGACCCAATGTGATGATTAAACAAACAACAGATGTCTAATGCTGACAGTAGGGCGCCTGGCACATAATAAGTAATCAATATATTTTTGTTGAGTCCAAACTTGATATAGTCAATCACCAACATTAGAAGTAATACTTGTTAAGAATTGTGCAGGGTCTGAGATTTTACACTATGTGAAATTAACGCAGGTTACTCTGCCATAGTTTTGTGGATATATACAGAACTCGCAAGACCCCTGGAACGGAGTCAGAAGAGTTTATTACTCACAATACAGCAAGCAGCATGAGCTTCTTATTCTCATCGGCTCCCCTGACTTCCAAACCCTATGGAGCCATGTGGCAGGACCCAGGTGGATGCTTCACAGCTGGGGAATCCTGAGGTCAGGAAACCTCTATCTTTTCTATTGGGCCCCAAACAAACCTGCTTTCTGTTCTGGAGGGAGATACTCTGTTTTCCAAGGTTGTTTACTATGTAAATATCCTTGATACATTAGTCCAGAACAAAATATTCAGTGTCTCTGCTCAGAAGATGTGCATAGACGAATTGCCTCCCAACAACACTGGACAATATTTGATGCTTCCCTTGGAAGAGAGCACAGTGACCTGCAAGGATTTTTACCAGGGTTCCAGAAATCGATGGACATTAGTCTGCTCAGTTAACTTGATAACTACCCCAGTTTCTTAAGACTCTGTATTTCTTTTTCCACTGTATTTCATTTTCTGTAGAGCTTTATAGTACATAAATCCTATACCAGTGTTTTTATCCCCCCCTTTTAACTAAGCATCATGGAATTCCACCACTGATTCTGGTTTGATTCTTAATTGTGTCTCAGAGCAAGCAGCTCCTGAATCAGCATTCTTTTTTTTTTTTTTCTAACCTCTCTGTATATTTGGGATGGAGGATGGTGATGAGTTCTTTAGCAAGGGCGAAGGGATGCCTGTGGAAGCAGAATATAACTTCAACTATCCCCCAGCTCCCTCTTTGTCTTTTTTTCTTTTTTATGGTGGAAGCTTTTAAAATGTCACATCTGTTTTTAATCATTTCCTTTCGTCTTTTACTATATGATCAACTCAGCAACCTGACTTGTAAAGGGACCCAGACTATTTTGTAAGACAACCAACATGTGTTAAAGAAAATTGTCCTTTTAATATTCCAGTTGCAAAACAAACACACAAGAAAGGTTTTCCTCACTATTTACACTCAAGACAAAATGATGAACTGTCCTGTTATGGACAAAGGATTTACTGCCCAATTTTATCACAAAGAATGTTTAAAGCAATTATATCATGCTTTTTAAAAAGAAAATATTTTAAAAATGATGAAAGATTTCATACATAGAAAATCATGCATTGAAGACAACTATTATCTCTTCCTAAGATTAAAAAGATATTAACAATTTGCTAGGTGCTTGGTTGGCTCTGCTGGTTAAGCATCTGCCTTTGGCTCAGGTCATGGGATTGAGTTCTACATGGAGCTCCTTGCTCAGCCAGGAGCCTGCTCTTCCCTCTGCCTGCAGCCCCCCCTGTGTATGTCCACGCTCTCTCTCTCTGACAAATAAAATCTTAAAAACAACAAACAAACAAACAAAAATCTTATGTTCAGGGCACCAGTGTGGCTCAGCTGGTTAAGCAACTGCCTTCGGCTCAGGTGGTGATCCTGGAGTCCCAGGATCGAGTCCCACATCGGGCTCTCCTCTGACCTCTTCCCTTTTCATGCTCTCTCTCACTCTCTCTTTCTCTCTCAAATAAATAAATGAAATCTTAAAAAAAAAAAAAACAATTTGATGTATTTGCTTTATCTCTCTCTGGACAAAAAAGGAAGAAGGGAAAGAAACACAGTTAAAGCAAGCACATTTCTCTCCCTTCCCTTTTTCAAAGCTGTGACTTCTACTTTGTGTTTTTATTTTTATTTATTTTTATTGAAAATAATTGACATCCCATATTTTGTTAGTTTCATGTGTGTTACATGACATTTATATACATTGGGAACTGATTACCATGCTATCTAGTTACCATCTGTCACCAACAAAGTTGATACAGTATTATTGACTTCGTTCTCCATACTATACATTGTATCCCCCTGGCTTATTTATTTTATAACTGTAGGTTTCTACCTCTTGATCTTCACTTCTTTTGCCCCCTCCAATCCCTCCCCTTCAGCAGCCACCACTCCATTCTTTGTATTTATGAATTTCAGTTTTGCTTTGTTTATTTAGAGACTGCTTATAAGTGAAATCATGCTATTTGTCTTTCTCCCTCTGACTTATTTCATTTACCATAATGCCCTCAGGTCCATTCATGTTGTTCCAAATAGTGAGATTTCATTCTTTTTTATGGTTGAGTAGTATTCTGTTGTGTGTATATATATCACATCTTTTTTTTTTTTTTCTTTTCTTAGAGATGGAGAGGGGAGGGGTAGGGGGAGAGAGAGTCTTTCCATTTTCATTTTTATTTATTTTTATTTATTTATTTATTTATTTATTTTGAGAGAGAGAGTCTTAAGGACATTCCATGCTCAGCATGGAGCCCAAAGTGGAGCTAGATCTCACAACCCGAGATCATGGCCTGAGCCAAAACCAAGAGTCAGATGCTTAATTGACTGAGCCACCCAGGCTCCCCTACATCACATCTTCTTTATCCATTCATCTATCAAAGATACATAGGTTGTTTCTTTATTTTGGTTATAGTAAATAATAATGTAATGAACATAGGACTGCATGTATCTTTCTGATTTAGTGTTTTTGTTTTCTTTAGATAGATACCCAGTATTGAAATTGCTGGATCATATGGCATTTCTCTTTTTAATTTTGCTTGTTGTGTTTTTCAAAGAAGTTGTCCAATCTATTTAAGTTTTAAAATTACTCAGCCTAAATTTTTGGCAGTCTTCCATCATGATTTTCAGAATCTCTACCTATGGACACTTTTATTTTTATTGCTTATTCATGCTTTTACTCTCTTTAAAAAAAAAAAACTTGCCAGATATTTGTTTATTTTGTAAGTTCTTTAAAAAAGAAGCTTTTGGTTGTGTTTTGAAAATACCTCCCATATTGGATATAAAGTTACATTTTGGTCCCATGATTTAAAGCATGTATAAATAATAAATTCTTGGCAAATAATTAATCTTTCAATAGACTAAAGATTTGTTCAATGAATTTTAAGGACTACCTACTTCTGGTATGTTTTTATTCACAACACTTCTGATACCACAAGTGTGAGATTTTTTTTTTTTCTCACATCAGCCAATTCCCCAACTCTTTGGATTCTAGCTGGGTGTCCTACAATTCAGTTCAATTCTGACACTAACCATCCACAGTTAGCATCAGACTTTATAGATTTAAAGGTCCAGTTCTACAAGACCGCCCTCACTTCAGATGCCAGTTATAAGTACTGGGTCCCCAGGTAACTCACACTTCTGTCTGACTTGGCTACAAAGTCGCAAAAGTTCTCATAAATCCCCATTTCTCAGGTTTGAGAATTTGCTAGAAGGGTACATAGAACTCAGGAAAGTGCTTTACTTGCTATTGCTGGTTTTTATAGAGGACACAATTCAGGGACAGCCAAACAGAAGAGATGCATGGAGCAAGGTGTGGGGGCAGAGGGGCATGGCGCCCCTTTGCTGTCTCTAGGCATGCCACCGTCCCAGCACTTCAGTCTGTTCACTGACCCAGCTTCCCAAACTCTGCATTTAGGAATTTTTATGGAGGTTTTATTACATAGGCATGATTGATCAAGTCATCAGCCTGTCTTGACTGATTCAACTTTCTCCAGCTCCTCTCCCCTCCCTGGAGGCTGGTGGGTGGAGCTGAAAACTCCAACCCTCCACTCATGCCTTGGTCTTTCTGACAAGTGGCCCCAGTCCTGAAGTCCTGAAGCCCTCTAAGGGCCACCAGCAACCAGTCATCTTATCAGCATACCCAAGCACTGCTGAAAATGGCTTATTATGAATAAAAAACAAAACAAAACAAAACACTCCTCTCATCTCTATCACTCAGGAAATTCCAAGGGGCCAAGAAGCTCATGTGCCGGGAGCCAGAACCAAACATCCAGTTCTCTTATATCATAGTATCATGCTAATGTATGTTAAAAATGGGGCTAGGTACTGAGCCAGTTGGGAATCTGTAGTCATTACCACCATGGCTGATCATTTAGTGGAATGATAGTTGCATATCTGAACTCTTGTTCCCTCTTCCCCAAGAGCCCTCCATCTCTATAAATGACATTGCCATTTGCTTCCTTGTGCAGGCCAACATATTTGAAGTCATCTATGATTCTCCTCTTTGACTCTCTTTTACACTGCATGATCAAATCCTGCTAGGTTCCATCTACAAAATATATTCTGAATGTGACTACTTCTTACTACTCCACTGCTACCACTCGCAGGCTACCATCATCTCTTCCCTGAACTATTGAAAACATCTCTTAGTTGGTCTTCATGGTTCCCTACTTGCCACTTCAAAATCTATTCTCAGTAGACCAGCAGATGGATTCTTTTAAAAGAGAAGTCTGATGACTGAATTCCTGATTAAACCCTTCCAGTGGCTTCCCTAAATATGTAAAAGAAATTTGAGATCCTTACCATGTTCTATGAGGCCCATCCTAGTCTGTCCCTTGGCCTCTTCTCTGCTTTCCCATTCTCTCTGCCCCTTGCTCACTCCATTCCAGACACACATCTACTTGTTATTTCTTAAACACATCAAACACATTCCCTTATTGACTTGACATTTAGAATTCTCTTTTTTGAGATAATCAGTCCCCCTATACCTAATCCTACTCCCTGAGTTTTTTCAGATCCTTTCCAAATGTTATCTAATCAAGAGGGCTTCTTCCTACCAAGAGCATCCTGTCCTGTATAAGAGTAGGTCTTTGTCGGTTTTGTTGATGTGGCATTTGCATGCTCCATAATTTCCTGATCAGTCACGATGCTCCTTTCCTAGGTAACAATTTCATATCTTTGCTTCACTTCTCAAATCTCCAACATATGTCTTCCCTCTACCCCTACTCTTTTCTTCATGACCTTGCTTCCAGTTTCACTGAGAAAGTAGAATTTCTGCATATTCTCACCATGACACCTATCAAACAACCATAGTCTGCCTTTCTTCCTTTAATATAGATGAACATTCATGATGTTATCAAAGACCAGGCCTTCTCCTTGTGCACTGGGTCCATCCCCTTTTACCTGCTCAGTCACTTGCCTCTAGCTATTGCATTGTCTCCTGAGTCTTTAATATATTTCTCCTTTCTCTCTACTGGATTTTCCCCACAGGATATAAAGTGTAAGATGTTTCATTTTTAAAAATAATACTCCTTGTACTTCACATCCCCCTCCAGCTACCTCTTCATTTCTCTGCTCCCTATATAGCAAAACAATATACTTGCTCCTAACTTTCTCTTTTTTTGGAAAAGCAATTTGAAAATGAAACCAGGATATTCAGTTTTAGTTGATCTTGGGTGAAGTCAGGAAATTGCATTATATGTTTTTAAGACTCCCTTGGTGAGTGTGTTCAGGATTGAGAACTATTAATTTAATTTCTTGTGTTAGGAACTCTTACTAACTGAAGATGACTATAAATGAAAATGAAATTGTCCAGTTTTACTGGAAATCAGTAGAACAAAGCATTTGACTTACTAAGACATATTTAATTTAACAGGAACATGGTCATGATGGAAAAGCTTGTGTATCTTTCTGTTTTTCTTCCCTGTTTGTTTGACTGTCATGGAAATCTGGGATGAATAATAGGAAATCTTAACATCAGCCTTGTCTCTATAGGCTAATGCTTGCATTTACCAGCCTTACTGATGGGAAGCAGGCAGCATAGGAGGTGGGAGGAAGAAATGGAACAGGTGTGGGAAATTATGAGTTTTCTACTCACTAACACCATTTTTGCAGACATAAATAAATAAGGTCCATACATATTCTTATAAAATTTTTATAGCATTTAACATCCTGCCTTTCATGTGGTAGTATTCAATGTGTATGTATTAATTAAATAAAAATAGGAAGCTGATCATGTCCACAGGCATCTCCAGGCTTGCAGTTCCAGAAACACTCAGGAAGCTCATTACATCTAGCCAAAAATGGCTACAAAGCAGGCTACATCTTACTCTCTAGTTGCTTACATAATTATTTATCCATTCATTCAGTCAGAAAAACAGTTATTGAGTGCCTTTCACACACTGGGCATTGGACTTACTGCTCTGGAGGTAAATTTGGTGTCCATCCACAGAGATTTTAATCTGGAACAACTGTAATCCAGGCGAATAATTGGATGCCACTATCTGTGGCTCTGTGGTTTTGTGAAGGTCGTGTCTCTGGTCTGTGCCTCAGTGTTTTTGTCAGAGAAGAGTGATCATTAAGAGGATTAATGGAAGCATCACAGGGAAATACTGCTTGCAAACTAGGAAGGAGAGCATAAGACTGACTTATTACTGTAATGGCTTACACCCTACACTTTTCACAAGTAAATTGGTGTACAAAATAGTGACTCAACATTTCCACACAACACCTGATGCTTATCACAAGTGTGCTACGTTGTATACCTGAAACTAATACTATACTGTATGTCAACTAACTAGAATTTAAATAAAAAAAATTTAAAAAAGTAAATGGGGGAAAAGAACAAACATAAAGGTAAATTGAATTGTTTTCCTGTCAAATGGAATTTGAAATGGCTAGTTGTCACTCTTTCCCTGTCAGACAGACTGTATCAGAGGTTTCTTTTCAAGTTTGCTTCCATTAAAAATGATTGTTGGGAATGAAAGACCAGCTGCCTACTTCAGCCATCAAGTTCAAGGGCCATTGCTGGCTACAGATCCAGCCGGTCTTGGTGGGCTCACAGTGCTACAGGGCTGTGTGTTCTCTGTGGGGTTCAGGCACTCTGGGATGGGGATGGTCCTCGGAGCAAATAAGCTGACAATCAAACATTGCTTTTAATGACCAGATTTCTTTCCATCAGACTTGTCCTCTGATGTCTCGCTACCAGTGGCAAGCCTCTTAATGAAATTCCTGCAGTGAACTGTTACCCACTACCAAGGACCACGCTTTTTTTTTTTTTTTAAAGATTTTATTTATTTATTTGACAGAGAGATCACAAGCAGGCAGAGAGGCAGGCAGAGAGAGAGGAGGAAGCAGGCTCCCCTAGAGAGCAGAGAGCCCGACGCGGGGCTCGATCCCAGGACTCTGAGATCATGACCCGAGCCGAAGGCAGCGGCTTAACCCACTGAGCCACCCAGGCGCCCCAAGGACCACGCTTTTTTACAAACATCCTCATGTTGCCTTTAGAGAAAGTGATAACTTCAAAAATTAAAAGGGTCTTAGAGATCACCTGAGACCTTGATTCTGAAAGGCTAGTCCTCAGCTCAGGCTTGCTTATTAAAATAGCATTTATACTGATTGCATCAGCTCAATATATTCATTTTAAAGGAGTGCCTTTTAGTCTGTCCTTTCATAAAATGACAGATTGGTCGTGGTGATAGTGTGGTAGTTTTCACACACACACACACACACACACACACACACACACATACACATACTGAAATCACACATAAATTTGAGAATCAGTTTTACAGTTGGGGAAAATGATAAGTGATAGGATTGCCTTAAAATGATAGTCCAATTTCTTAAAGAATAGGGATAAACCTTAGATCTACTGACTAATACTTTAGTGCTGAGAAAGGGAACAGAATTACATATAATGGGAAAAGGAATTTTCACACATTAGGGAATTCCCACTGCCAGAGATAATTCATTAATGCAGAGCCAGTGAGCTTGGTCATTGCCCTGTAGTGTGGCTGAAGGAAAGTTTCTATCATTAGTGCTCATGCATTATCCACTCCTTTACCTTTTTCTCTTTGTAAGCCAAATTGCTGGGAAGGAATGTCTAGCCTATTAGGAGGGCAGTGATGGAAAAGGTGGGTACTTGTGACTTGTTAGGACTGAGACTTAATTCTGGCTTTGTTCTTGGTGATGTTACTTAATGTCTTAAATCAATGTCATTGCTGTAAAACCCTTCTCTATCTGCTAAGCTTGTACAAGGATAAAAAGAGACTCCACAGATGAAAATGCTTTGTAAGTTGCATTATGTCATACACAGAGAAAAAGTTACCATGATGGCAAATACTTGGAGTTCTTACCTTTCATCTGATAGTAGGCCTAGCCCTTAAAGGTGGTAGAGAAGAGAGCTTCTCAAGTTGTGTGTAGAGATATGTTAGCAGGAGAAAAAAGGGACAGTACCTGCAACCAACCTCAGAGCCGTATCTCCATAAGTTTTGTACCCTACACACCTTGCTCGCTTTATCCTAGCCCCAGCCCTGAGTGTTGGGTTAGGTGGGTCTCTTCCACTAAGGGCACAGCCCAGAGAGTGATTTAGCTTAGAACTGTCAGCTGCCAACATTTTCTTTTTAATTTCTTCAAATTTTCATTTAAATTCCAGTTAGTTAACATATAATGTAATATTAGTTTCAGGTATAGAATTTGATGGTTCATCACTTACATACAACATCCAGTGCTCATCATAACAAGCGCCCTCCTTAATGCCCACCTCCCATTTAACCCATCCTCCCACCCACCTCCTTTCTGGTAACCCTTGGTTTGTTCTTCATAGTTATGGGTCTCTTTCTTGGTTCACCTCTCTTTTTTCCTCCTATTTTAATTTGTTTTTTCTTAAACTCCATATATGAGTGAAATCATACAGTATTTGTATTTCTCTAACTGATATTTCACTTAGCATAATACTCTCTAGCTCCATCCACATCATTGCATATGGCAAGGTTTCATTCTTTTTTATGGGTGAGTGATATTCCATTTGTATGTGATATTCCATAGCTATATATACATATATATGTGTGTGTATGTGTGTGTGTGTGTGTGTGTACACACACACACACACATATATATTTTTTAAGATTTTATTTATTTATTTGACAGAGATCACAGGTAGGCAGAGAGGCAGGCAGAGAGAGGAGGAAGCAGGTTCCCTGTCGAGCAGAGATCCTGATGCAGGGCTTGATCCCAGGACCCTGGGATCATGACCTGAGCCAAAGGCAGAGGCTTAATGCACTGAGCTACCCAGGCACCCCCCTAACACCTTCTTAATCCATTCATCTGTTGACTAATATTTGGGTTATTTCCATAATTTGGCTATTGTTGATAATGCTGCTATAAACATCATGGTGCATGTAGCCATTCTAATAAGTACTTTTGTATCATAATAAAAAACTTCTGTACAGAGAAGTAAACAATCAACAAAACTAAAAGGTAACCTATGGAATGGGAGAAGATATTTTTAACTGACATATCTGACAAAGAGTTAGTATCCAAAATATAAAAAGAACTTATGAAATTCAACAGCCAAAAATGAAATAATCCAGTTTAAAAATGGACAGAAGACTTGAATAGACATTTTTTCCAAAGAAGACATACAGGTGGCCAACAGACACATGAGAAGATGTTCAACATCACTCATCATCAGGGAAATGCAAATTAAACCTACAATGAGATATCACCTTTCACCAGTCAGAATGGCTAAAATTAACTACACGGGAAACAACAGGTGTTGGCGAGGATGTGGAGAGAGGGAAACCCTCTTACACTATTGGTGGGAGCTGCCAACATTTCTAACAGACGAGGGAATGCATGCTTTAGTCCTGCAAGGGGAATCTGGGCAACACACCACAGCAGCCGCTAAACCACTGTGGAAGAGTTCTGGCAGTCTCATTCTCTCTCTCTTTTTTTTAATAGGCATATATTTAATGCTTCCAGAAAGTGGTCGCTTTTCTGTTCAGAGAATTGCTGCTATTCTTCTCTTCGATCTCCTGTTGAGTTTGTAGGTGTTCAGAATGGTTTGAGAACTATATAGCTGAATTCCTGGGACCAGTTGAAATTTAGGTCTCCTACTCCTCTGCCATCTTGCTTCTCTGTGACAGTCTCTTATATAAAGTTAAAATATACCTACCCTATGACCCTGTAAGTCTATTCTTAGGTATGAGAAATAGAAAGAGAAATGAAAGCAAACGTCCACAAAAATGCTTGCACAAGAATATTTATAGCAGCTTCTAACTGGTAGCAACCCTTTTGTCTAGCAACAGGTAAATGGAGAAGCAAATGCTACTCACCAATGAATGAATTTCACGGATAAGTTTCTTAAACACTATGTGAAGCCAAAAAAAAGGTGGATAAAAATTAAATTAAACTTATATGAGGTTTTAAAACATACAAAGCCCAATTTATTATACAAAACAAATTTTAGAGGGTCTATCTTTGACACAGGAGATGGCCAGGTAAAGTCTATGAGAGAAATTTCTGAGCAAAGGGAATGTTCCGTATTTTGTCTTTTTTTTTTTTTTTTTTTTGGACAGACAGAGATCACAAATAGGCAGAGAGAGAGAGAAGAGGAGGAAGCAGGCTTTCCACTGAGCAGAGAGTCCGATGCGGGGCTCGATCCCAGGACCCTGAGATCATGACCTGAGCCGAAGGCAGAGGCTTTAACCCACTGAGCCACCCAGGCACCCCAGGAATGTTCTGTATTTTGATAGAAATGTCAGTTTTATAGGTGTACACATTTATCGAAACTTGTGCCATTATGCACTTAGTATTGTAATTTTCCTAAATATAAATTATAAATATAGTCTTTAAAAAAAGCCTCATTGATTTTTGTCTAATGGGGAAAAGACAGATTTGGGGGGCTTAGGATCTTGTCAAGCAGTTATTATTCATATGACAAGGATTTTAAAGCATTTCTCACACTATTAGAGCATAGGCAACGCAGAGGCTATTGGCTTCAAGTAAAAATAAATATTGACTACAGAGAGGATAGGGTGTCACAGACTAGAAAGAGACAATATTTCAGGACAAAGGAAATATAGGGTACTGTCCCCAGGATAATACCTAACTGGTGTTAGAATTTCAGAGGCTATCTCTGTATGGCACTCAATCTCCTAAAATACAATTAATATAAATTTGGTTCTTGGACTTAGAACAAATATGGATGGCCATGGAAATCAGAAGTCTGTTTAAATAGTGATAAAGGCCTTGATACCAAAAGTGACACCTTGGTGTGGTAAAGTGCCCCAGAACTCAGACTATGAATATAAAAGAATTCACAACAGGCTGGCCAGTAGACTCTGGCTCTACGTCAGGGAGTGTTTTAAGCAAATTCAGCTATTGCTATTATTTATGGTCCATCATATATCACTGTTCTTAAATTAACTGCATTGAACATAATATGTAATCTATTCTCTTCATTAGTGTAGTTTGTTCACTCTCAACGGATCCACTCTTAAGGAATAACCCCAGGAATGTCACTGATCAGTAAACCTGCTTTGGTGATTCTGGTAAAGATGCAGGACAAAATCTCATAAACAGCTATTCTTACATAATGTCATTTAACATGTCTTATTTTTGCTTGAACTTACTGATGAGTATTGTCTTGTATTTTAAAGAATTTTAATTGACTAAAGTAGAAACTAATCAAAGTGAGACCATGATATAAAATTTCCAAAATCTCATCAAATTCCTGTGCCATAAATTGCTCTGGTTTATTTCCTGCTGTTAGTGCTTCAGAGAGTTTGCCTCAACATAACCATGAATGTTCCTATTTTCTGTGGCTCAGTTGGGTGACGGGGTGAGGGAAGGGACAGGATGATGATTTGTCCAAATGCTTTAGAAAGAAATGTACCCCAGCTGTAGTAACCTTCAGAGTTGATTGGCCAGTGACTAGCTTCTACTGAAAAGTCATCCCTTCATAAGTTTTTTTCTTGCTAATTATGTCAGAAAGGTGGATTTTTCTTTCCATTTACTAATTTACTCTAACTTCTATGCTTAAAACACCTATGGAGCACCTACTGTTGGCCACACTTTAGCATTTGGTGCTAATAGGATATAAAGAAAAATAAGTCATCATTGACTGAATCCAAGGTGCTTACATTGTATTAAAGGAGGTAAATCTGATCGCAGGGAGATTAACGCATGTTAATTTATTTAACAACATTTCTGTTAAGGTTACTTGGAAAAGTGACGTTGGAGCAGAAAGCACAGAAAGTGGATTTTGGTACGCTTTGGGAAATGGCCTAATGTAAAGCTTCATACCTACATCATTCATTCTTTCATTTCAGTCCCCAGTTAATTAGTAGCATGGATTATTTATGATGTAGAATTTACCGCTCTTCCTTCACCCATAATCTTTTCTTGCAGCTCTCCTAAGTATTTCTGAAAAATAGAACACACACTCACAGGGTTTTACTACTATGGTTAATTAACTGGAAACATTATTATTTCCATGTTTGGCTCATTAACTTGGCACATTCTTCTTTCTGCATGTCATGAGATCTCAGATTTAGCTGTAGCTCTCCATGCTAGCTATGGAGACTGACACCCAGAGCCATCTTGCTATCAGTCATCATACATTACCATTAACTTTCTTGACACTGAGTCCCATTGTTCCTGGTGCTCCATCTTCTGTCTTTAAGGAATCCAGTTGCTTTATCGGTAGCTGCTGGTCTGCCTTTCAGTGCTTGGGTGAGCCTGTATTACTTATTCTGAAAATTTCAGACCCATACTGGGAGGCTTTCCCTTACTTAACCAGAGGGAAAGTTTATTTCTTTAAGCTCTCAGTTTTCATTGTTCTTTCTTTCTCTTGGATGTCTCCCAGTTTATGCCTTTACTTCCAGGCACAGGGTTATTGCTAGCCTCAGATGGAGGCATTTTTCACCCCAGTCTGCTGATTTATTGTCCCTTGAGTTCTACTCCTAGCACATTTGATAAAAATAATAATTGCAATTAATCAGGCTAAGGCTATGTGCCAGAAATTGGCTAGTTGTTTTGTGTACGATGTATTTGGCCCTACCAGTAATCCTGCAAGGTAGGCACATTATTATCCCGGTCTCACATTAAGAAAATAAGACTCAGGTTGAGTGGCTTGTCACACAGTGAAAAAAATAGAGAACCAAGATTGAAAGCAAGATCTCTTGACTCCAAGTGTTAGACTTTTCCCAGGGTACAATTATGCTTTCTCTTGAGGCGCATTGCCAGGAATTTGTTACATATTTAATAGCTCTTTGTTAAATTAATGCATAAATGAACGTGTGGAATCTCCTGTTACCTTTTGCTATAGTGAAATGCTAAAAATATCTATTGGTAATTGATTGTAGACTTGCCCACAGGTCATAAGCAAGTAGAAAAACTGACCAATATACATGGTATCTCTTTTTAAAGACATTGTACACTATGGAATTATGCTTCATGAGGGAAGGTAGACAAATGAGGTGAGGCTCATCATCACCTTCCAGTCCAGAGGTGTTCTCTGGAATGTGGAACAGGGAGGAGGAAGCCCAAGTAACACTTTTCAGTTTTGCTGCATTGAAGAGATAAAGTATTCACAGAGGCCTACATCACTTGAATTGCAGGGCAGAGTACCAGAGGAGAGGGAGGTAACCCAGAAAGAGATCCAGAAATATACATAGGGGCCCCCTTGAGTTTGAATAAGTACCATCCTGTGCATGTGTAGAGTGGGACTCTCTGGGGTCAAGCAAACAACAGGTATCCAGCAAACGATATATTCCAAGGAGGTATAAACCAAACAATTCTTAAAGCCCACAGAAGGCTGGGAGTTCTGAATAGCCAGACCTCAGAGACCTTGTTGGACATCTAGGACATTCTGTGGAGACCCAAGAAGGCTCACGCTGCAGTAGCAGAGCAAAGGACAGTCTTACTCTAGACTTGTCCTAATAAACTTTAAAAACAAGCCTTGAGAGCATGAAGCTGATTCACAAACAAATTAAGTGCCTAATGAAACAAAACTTTCAGACTCTTTAAAGGAAGACGGTAAAATACAGATATTCAGTCACATAAAACTTACAGTGCCCAGCATTCAGTAAAAATTTACTAGACAGACAGGGAAACAGAAAAATCTCACCCATAACAGGAAGAAAAGTCCATCAGTAGAAATAGACCCAGAAGTTACAAGGGAGGAGAGAATTAGCAGACAAGGATTCCAGAACTGCTGTTACAAATATTTTAAGGATTTAAAGAATACTGGAAACATATGAGTCGAGAAATAAAAAATGCAAAGAGAACCAAATGGAAACTCTAGAGGTAAAATTTTCAATAACTGAAATGAAATATCACTGGATGAGCTTAATAACAGAACAAAAGACAAGCAAGCTTGAAAATATCTAAGTGAGAGCACATAGAGAAAAAGGGCATAAAACAAGAGCAAAAAACCAACCACCAAAAACAAACCAAACAAAACAAAAACCCCCACCAAAAAAACAAAGAAACAAACCAGAGCCTTAATCACCTTCAGAAAATAACCTAATATTCATACAATTAGAAACCAGTACAGGGTGGTAGGTGGCGGTTAAAAAAAATAATAAAGAAATAATTGTCAAATTTTTTCCAAGAACCTCACAAAAGTAAACACATACAAAAGTAAAAACCAACCAGGCACATCACAGTCAAATTGCTGAAAACCAGTACTAAGGAGAACATAGTAAAAGCAGCCAGAGACAAATAATCTTCGACAAAACAGGAAAAAATATACAGTGGAAAAAAGACAGTCTCTTCAATAAATGGTGTTGGGAAAACTGGACAGCTATATGTAGAAGAATGAAACTCGACCATTCTCTTACACCGTACACAAAGATAAACTCAAAATGGATAAAAGACCTCAATGTGAGACAGGAATCCATCAGA